>NW_026045163.1:12500-22500 GCF_943734845.2 Anopheles funestus
AAAGATGGGAAGCCATAGGAAACCTTCCTAGGCTAGGTGCACGCAAGTGAGTATGGATCGATCAGTAGAAAGATGGGAAGCCATAGGAAACCTTCCTAGGCTAGGTGCACGCAAGTGAGTATGGATCGATCAGTAGAAAGATGGGAAGCCCAAGGAAACCTTCCTAGGCTAGGTGCACGCAAGTGAGTATGGATCGATCAGTAGAAAGATGGGAAGCCCAAGGAAACCTTCCTAGGCTAGGTGCACGCAAGTGAGTATGGATCGATCAGTAGAAAGATGGGAAGCCATAGGAAACCTTCCTAGGCTAGGTGCACGCAAGTGAGTATGGATCGATCAGTAGAAAGATGGGAAGCCATAGGAAACCTTCCTAGGCTAGGTGCACGCAAGTGAGTATGGATCGATCAGTAGAAAGATGGGAAGCCCAAGGAAACCTTCCTAGGCTAGGTGCACGCAAGTGAGTATGGATCGATCAGTAGAAAGATGGGAAGCCATAGGAAACCTTCCTAGGCTAGGTGCACGCAAGTGAGTATGGATCGATCAGTAGAAAGATGGGAAGCCCAAGGAAACCTTCCTAGGCTAGGTGCACGCAAGTGAGTATGGATCGATCAGTAGAAAGATGGGAAGCCATAGGAAACCTTCCTAGGCTAGGTGCACGCAAGTGAGTATGGATCGATCAGTAGAAAGATGGGAAGCCATAGGAAACCTTCCTAGGCTAGGTGCACGCAAGTGAGTATGGATCGATCAGTAGAAAGATGGGAAGCCCAAGGAAACCTTCCTAGGCTAGGTGCACGCAAGTGAGTATGGATCGATCAGTAGAAAGATGGGAAGCCATAGGAAACCTTCCTAGGCTAGGTGCACGCAAGTGAGTATGGATCGATCAGTAGAAAGATGGGAAGCCCAAGGAAACCTTCCTAGGCTAGGTGCACGCAAGTGAGTATGGATCGATCAGTAGAAAGATGGGAAGCCCAAGGAAACCTTCCTAGGCTAGGTGCACGCAAGTGAGTATGGATCGATCAGTAGAAAGATGGGAAGCCATAGGAAACCTTCCTAGGCTAGGTGCACGCAAGTGAGTATGGATCGATCAGTAGAAAGATGGGAAGCCATAGGAAACCTTCCTAGGCTAGGTGCACGCAAGTGAGTATGGATCGATCAGTAGAAAGATGGGAAGCCCAAGGAAACCTTCCTAGGCTAGGTGCACGCAAGTGAGTATGGATCGATCAGTAGAAAGATGGGAAGCCATAGGAAACCTTCCTAGGCTAGGTGCACGCAAGTGAGTATGGATCGATCAGTAGAAAGATGGGAAGCCCAAGGAAACCTTCCTAGGCTAGGTGCACGCAAGTGAGTATGGATCGATCAGTAGAAAGATGGGAAGCCATAGGAAACCTTCCTAGGCTAGGTGCACGCAAGTGAGTATGGATCGATCAGTAGAAAGATGGGAAGCCCAAGGAAACCTTCCTAGGCTAGGTGCACGCAAGTGAGTATGGATCGATCAGTAGAAAGTGGGAAGCCCAGTACCAAATGCCCTAGTGAAGACCGTAAACGAATATCATGAACCGAGAAGGAGCACCAAATGCCCTAGTGAAGACCGTAAACGAATATCATGAACCGATAAGGAGCACCAAATGCCCTAGTGAAGACCGTAAACGAATATCATGAACCGATAAGGAGCACCAAATGCCCTAGTGAAGACCGTAAACGAATATCATGAACCGATAAGGAGCACCAAATGCCCTAGTGAAGACCGTAAACGAATATCATGAACCGATAAGGAGCACCAAATGCCCTAGTGAAGACCGTAAACGAATATCATGAACCGAGAAGTAGCAACGAATGCCTGAAAAAGTACCAAGTCCACGGTATAGAGTAACGAGAGTTAACCGCCGTGATGTATGCAATGAGGGCAGCCATTGCATGGGTTCTGGACTTGGTTCGCGAATAACTTTTTTGCTAGACATCGGACAAAGTTGACGTGGAAGAACGAAATGTAGCATTTGGTGCCACCTATCCAAAACTTTTTCAAGATTGTAGATCCGATCGATACAGCCTGAGTTATAGGCAAAAGTTGGTGCAAAATTGAGCATTTTTAATGGTGAAAAATCGGTACTCCTCGAATAGCTCCTGTTGGAAGCATCGGACCACATGGTCGTGGAGGAACATATTGTAGCGCGCGGTGTCAAGTATCGACACCCAAAACCGCATGTCCGATGGACGGAAAATGACCAAGTTATAGTGAAAACTTGGTTGCACCAAATTCCCGAAGAAGTGCAACGAGAAGGTGAATGCGATGGTTGTTCGTCGAATAGCTCCGGCCACAGACATGGTAGCGATTAGTGGTGCATGGAAGAAATCTAGCCACAAGTGCCATCTACCCATGGCCAGAAGAAAGTGTGGCCATATCTTGGATACCGGCGGAGCTATGGGGCAAATACGGGCCAAAAATGGTGCAAGTTGGACCAAAAATCCGACCAAGTGCGCGATGCGCTTTCGTGAATAGCTCCGGCCACAGACATGGTAGCGATTAGTGGTGCATGGAAGAAATCTAGCCACAAGTGCCATCTACCCATGGCCAGAAGAAAGTGTGGCGCTATCTTGGATACCGGCGGAGCTATGGGGCAAATATGGGCCAAAAATGGTGCAAGTTGGACCAAAAATCCGAAAAAGTACCTAGGTAAATGCGATGGTTGTTCGTCGAATAGCTCCGGCCACAGACATGGTAGCGATTAGTGGTGCATGGAAGAAATCTAGCCACAAGTGCCATCTACCCATGGCCAGAAGAAAGTGTGGCCATATCTTGGATACCGGCGGAGCTATGGGGCAAATACGGGCCAAAAATGGTGCAAGTTGGACCAAAAATCCGACCAAGTGCGCGATGCGCTTTCGTGAATAGCTCCGGCCACAGACATGGTAGCGATTAGTGGTGCATGGAAGAAATCTAGCCACAAGTGCCATCTACCCATGGCCAGAAGAAAGTGTGGCGCTATCTTGGATACCGGCGGAGCTATGGGGCAAATATGGGCCAAAAATGGTGCAAGTTGGACCAAAAATCCGAAAAAGTACCTAGGTAAATGCGATGGTTGTTCGTCGAATAGCTCCGGCCACAGACATGGTAGCGATTAGTGGTGCATGGAAGAAATCTAGCCACAAGTGCCATCTACCCATGGCCAGAAGAAAGTGTGGCCATATCTTGGATACCGGCGGAGCTATGGGGCAAATATGGGCCAAAAATGGTGCAAGTTGGACCAAAAATCCGAAAAAGTACCTAGGTAAATGTGATGGTTGTTCGTCGAATAGCTCCGGCCACAGACATGGTAGCGATTAGTGGTGCATGGAAGAAATCTAGCCACAAGTGCCATCTACCCATGGCCAGAAGAAAGTGTGGCCATATCTTGGATACCGGCGGAGCTATGGGGCAAATACGGGCCAAAAATGGTGCAAGTTGGACCAAAAATCCGAAAAAGTACCTAGGTAAATGCGATGGTTGTTCGTCGAATAGCTCCGGCCACAGACATGGTAGCGATTAGTGGTGCATGGAAGAAATCTAGCCACAAGTGCCATCTACCCATGGCCAGAAGAAAGTGTGGCCATATCTTGGATACCGGCGGAGCTATGGGGCAAATACGGGCCAAAAATGGTG
Source organism: Anopheles funestus (assembly GCF_943734845.2). Classification (NCBI taxonomy): domain Eukaryota; kingdom Metazoa; phylum Arthropoda; class Insecta; order Diptera; family Culicidae; genus Anopheles; species Anopheles funestus. The sequence goes on from NW_026045163.1 coordinate 16,135, forward strand.
CAAGTTGGACCAAAAATCCGAAAAAGTACCTAGGTAAATGCGATGGTTGTTCGTCGAATAGCTCCGGCCACAGACATGGTAGCGATTAGTGGTGCATGGAAGAAATCTAGCCACAAGTGCCATCTACCCATGGCCAGAAGAAAGTGTGGCCATATCTTGGATACCGGCGGAGCTATGGGGCAAATACGGGCCAAAAATGGTGCAAGTTGGACCAAAAATCCGAAAAAGTACCTAGGTAAATGCGATGGTTGTTCGTCGAATAGCTCCGGCCACAGACATGGTAGCGATTAGTGGTGCATGGAAGAAATCTAGCCACAAGTGCCATCTACCCATGGCCAGAAGAAAGTGTGGCCATATCTTGGATACCGGCGGAGCTATGGGGCAAATATGGGCCAAAAATGGGTAAAATTGTACGGTCCAAAGCCAAGGGTAAATTTTTTTATTCCTCTAATAACTTCTAGCACAGACATTGAATCGGTTGGTGATGTATGGATGAAATGTAGCAAACAGTTGGAACTACCCATAAAATCTTAAAGATTGACGATCCAATGTATAGAACCGGAGTAATGTGCGATACTTGGTGAAAAATCGAGTGAAAAATTAGCTATAAACTGTTTTTGGCCCATAACTCGAATACTAGACATCGGAAGGGGGGGTCGTAGAACGATTTTTTGTTGCCCTATCGATTCCCTATCGAACGAGCAAAAGTTGTTTTTTTGACCAAAAAGGACCCCTACTCTAGTAAAATTGGCCTGATTTTACTAGTCCCCGGTACCCGTACAGGCAAAATGAGCAAAATGCTCAAGTATGAATGGTTTTTGGCCCATAACTCGAATACTAGACGTCGCAGGGGGGTGTCATGGAACAATTTTTGGTAGCCCTTGAAATTATCTATCGAATGACATATACTTGATTTTTGGCCAAAAAGTTCCCTAGACTAGTAAAAATCGCATCATTTTACTAGAGTCGGGTACCCTGGACGAAAAACCGCTATAATTGCGGTTTTTGGCTAATAACTCGAATACTAGACGTCGCAGGGGGGTGTCGTGGAACAATTTTTGGTAGCCCTTGAAATTATCTATCGAATGACATATACTTGATTTTTGGCCAAAAAGTTCCCTAGACTAGTAAAAATCGCATCATTTTACTAGAGTCGGGTACCCTGGACGAAAAACCGCTATAGTTGCGGTTTTTGGCTAATAACTCTAATACTAGACGTCGGAGGGGGGTGTCGTGGAACAATTTTTGGTAGCCCTTGAAATTATCTATCGAATGACATATACTTGATTTTTGGCCAAAAAGTTCCCTAGACTAGTAAAAATCGCATCATTTTACTAGAGTCGGGTACCCTGGACGAAAAACCGCTTAAGTTGCGGTTTTTGGCTAATAACTCGAATACTAGACGTCGCAGGGGGGTGTCGTGGAACAATTTTTGGTAGCCCTTGAAATTATCTATCGAATGACATATACTTGATTTTTTGACCAAAAAGTTCCTAGACTAGTAAAAATCGCATCATTTTACTAGAGTCGGGTACCCTGTACGAAAAACCGCTATAGTTGCGGTTTTTGGCCAATAACTCGAATACTAGACGTCGGAGGGGGGTGCCGTAGAACAATTTTTTGTAGCCCTTGAAATTACCTTTCGAATGATATATAGTGGTTTTTTGGTCAAACAGTGACCCCGAGACTAGTAACCCTCCATACACAAAACCGCCTAAAAAGTTTTGGTTTTGCAAAATTTTGAAAAGTGCGTCAAAAAAATTTTTTCAAAAAGTACCAAATCGTGATCAGAACTCACTATAGACCATAAAAAGTGAAATCCGATGGTCATTTGCAACACTTGGTCAATCGAGAAAAATTTCACTTTTTTACTAGAGTCGGGTACCCTGAACGAAAAATCGCTCAAGTGATGGTTTTTGGCCAATAACTCGAATACTAGACGTCGGAGGGGGGTGCCGTAGAACAATTTTTTGTAGCCCTTGAAATTACCTTTCGAATGATATATAGTGGTTTTTTGGTCAAACAGTGACCCCGAGACTAGTAACCCTCCATACACAAAACCGCCTACAAAAACTTTGTTTTGAAAAATTTTGAAAAGTTCAAAAAAATTTTTTTTTCAAAAACTACTAAAACGTGATAAGAACTTACTATAGACCATGAAAAGTGATATCCGATGATAATTTGCAAAAGTTGGTAACTAGTAAAAAATTTCACTTTTTTACTAGAGTCGGTGCAACGAGAAAAAAAAAGTCCGTGATGGAGAAAAATGGCACGTTTTCCACGCCTGTACGCTTTCGTTTTCTATATAGGGGGTAGGTGAGCCAGAAGCATGAATTTGACTGAGTACGTATCTTTATGAATTGGGCCCTTCTAAATCGATTGAGACTACCCCCAGGACGATCGGACGACTGCTTCTGGCTCAAAATGTGGTTTTTAGATTTTGATCGTCAATTATGAGAGAAAAAATCGATTAGAAGTAAAGATACGAAATGCTTGGTCTAAGTTGGGAAACGACTTCGGATATTTGTTGGACGTTGTCGTAGAAGGTCCGAGGACCAAGGAAAAGTGATTTCCAAGTGGATTTATGCACTATTAGTCGATGGTAAGATGTGAAATTAGTAGAACTTACCATACAGTTTGCGAAGTTGAAGCAATCGGTTGGTGAATATGGTACTGTCTGTCCAATTTGGTGGTTCGGAATGAGTGAAACGATGTTGATGATGGATAGACGTTCCGATTGCCCCCGATCGGGGAACATATAGTGGTCTTTAAGGTCCAAGTACCTATGTTTTGGTAAGCAGAACTGAGAGTTAAAGGATGAAAGTCGGCCATTCCTAATATCATCCTATCGGTGGTTCGCGAGTTGTTTGAGGACCGGAGCAGCTCGCGATGAAACGGTCCTAGGGTATTGGTTATCCATCCAAGGAAGAGTAAATGCGATCCTAGATGTGTGTCGTTGGCCGTTCTACCGGTATCGCCTATCGATGAGATATCGACGGGCATGCCTTACTCGAAAGTTGAATTCTAGGATCGATGGTCAAACAGACCTATGAGCGATAAACCAAACTGAACACGTATTGATGTCGGCTTTTCCTATCATTTGATGCCGCAGGTTGTTTAGGGACCGGAGCAACTTGCGGCCGAGACGGTCCCCGGGGGTTTCTTTCTCCAAGGAGTGGAAACTATTAAGCAAGAGTTGTAGCAAGATACGATCCTCTGATGTGTCGTTGGCCGTTCATGCGGTATCGCCTGTCGATGAGATATCGATGGGCATGCCTTACTCTACCGACCTTCTAATTGAGAGTATTAATCAGGGATCGATGGTCAAACAAGACCAATGAGCGATAAACCAAACTGAACACGTATTGATGTCGGCTTTTCCTATCATTTGATGCCGCAGGTTGTTTAGGGACCGGAGCAGCTTGCGGCCGAGACGGTCCCCGGGGGTTTCTTTCTCCAAGGAGAAGAAACGATTAAGCAAAAGTTGTAGCAAGATACGATCCTCTGATGTGTCGTTGGCCGTTCAAGCGGTATCGCCTGTCGATGAGATATCGATGGGCATGCCTTACTCTCCCGACTGGATTACTGAGAGTTTAATCAGGGATCGATGGTCAAACAGACCAATGAGCGATAAACCAAACTGAACACGTATTGATGTCGGCATTTCCTATCATTTGTCGCAGGTTGTTTAGGGACCGGAGCAGCTTGCGACCGAGACGGTCCCCGGGGGTTTCTTTCTCTAAGGAGTGGAAACGATTAAGCAAAAGTCGTAGCAATAATCGATCACCTGATGTGTCGTTGGCCGTTCTTGCGGTATCGCCTGTCGATGAGATATCGATGGGCATGCCTTACTCTCCTGACTGTTTAATTGAGAGTTATAATCAGGGATCGATGGTCAAAAAGACCTATGAGCGATAAACCAAACTGAACACGTATTGATGTCGGCATTTCCTATCATTTGTCGCAGGTTGTTTAGGGACCGGAGCAGCTTGCGACCGAGACGGTCCCTTCCCGAAAGATGGTGAACCGAGTCGTCTGGCGTAAAAACCGGACGACTCGAAAGGGCTTGACCCTTTCAAGTGAGCGATAATCACATTCTACGCTCAGTTCGACAGCTACAAGGCAATCACTCGCTATGTTCAGAGCTAATACATGCAACATGCCGGCATTGTTTCCACCGACGCATGGATTCAAGACTGGTGCACTTATTAGTTAAACCGTTCGCCTCCGGGTGTTTCGAGTTCAAGTCTGGATGAGGATTGATCTTGCTGGTAATAGCTTGAGCCCCTGAATAAGGGGTCGAAGCGTACATCTTGAGACCATGTACAACATATTACCAAATCGGCACCATGGGTTCGGGTGCAAGTGATGTAACCGTGAAAGATGTTGAGCAGCCCAACATCGGTTTACACACGCATAATAGGAAGGCAGCGCTGTCGACTGGTCAGTCGTGTAAGAAGTGTGCATTATCGATCACAAATATATTGGTGATCTGTAGGTTGCGCATACACCATGCCCGGTGTAAAGTGCCGTGGTCCCCCCCGGGGGGCTGCATCAAACCGTTCGCCACGCGAACTACCCAATGGAACGAACTCGATGCATTTAATAAGAAGAAGAGATGATAATGAAACACGGTCGATTTAAGAGTTGAAAACGTTGAAATGCCTATAAGCAAGTCTTAAGTTGGTGGTGACCGTTACGCCCCAACAAATTGGTGCCTTACCCTACACCAAAGAGCCATTCAACATGGTTCAAGTGAGCGATAATCACATTCTACGCTCAGTTCGACAGCTGCAAGGCAATCACTCGCTAAGTTCAGAGCTAATACATGCAACATGCCGGCATTGTTTCCACCGACGCATGGATTCAAGACTGGTGCACTTATTAGTTAAACCGTTCGCCTCCGGGTGTTTCGAGTTCAAGTCTGGATGAGGATTGATCTTGCTGGTAATAGCTTGAGCCCCTGAATAAGGGGCCGAAGCGTACATCTTGAGTAAATGTACAACATATTACCAAATCGGCACCGTGGGTTCTGGTGCAAGTGATGTAACCGTGAAAGATGTTGAGCAGCCCAACATCGGTTTACACACGCATAATAGGAAGGCAGCGCTGTCGACTGGTCAGTCGTGTAAGAAGTGTGCATTATCGATCTCCAATATATGAGCTCAGTATGACAGCCCAATTGGTAATCCTCGGGACCTCCAGAAAGGAAGCTGGATGAGGATTACCAAATCGAAAGTTGATTAGTGTAGTGGTACCACTTAGTCAACTTGTATCCCGAAAGATGGTGAACCGAGTCGTCTGGCGTAAAAACCGGACGACTCGAAAGGGCTTGACCCTTTCAAGTGAGCGATAATCACATTCTACGCTCAGTTCGACAGCTACAAGGCAATCACTCGCTATGTTCAGAGCTAATACATGCAACATGCCGGCATTGTTTCCACCGACGCATGGATTCAAGACTGGTGCACTTATTAGTTAAACCGTTCGCCTCCGGGTGTTTCGAGTTCAAGTCTGGATGAGGATTGATCTTGCTGGTAATAGCTTGAGCCCCTGAATAAGGGGTCGAAGCGTACATCTTGAGACCATGTACAACATATTACCAAATCGGCACCATGGGTTCGGGTGCAAGTGATGTAACCGTGAAAGATGTTGAGCAGCCCAACATCGGTTTACACACGCATAATAGGAAGGCAGCGCTGTCGACTGGTCAGTCGTGTAAGAAGTGTGCATTATCGATCACAAATATATTGGTGATCTGTAGGTTGCGCATACACCATGCCCGGTGTAAAGTGCCGTGGTCCCCCCCGGGGGGCTGCATCAAACCGTTCGCCACGCGAACTACCCAATGGAACGAACTCGATGCATTTAATAAGAAGAAGAGATGATAATGAAACACGGTCGATTTAAGAGTTGAAAACGTTGAAATGCCTATAAGCAAGTCTTAAGTTGGTGGTTTCGTTGTGCCCCAACAAATTGGTGCCTTACCCTACACCAAAGAGCCATTCAACATGGTTCAAGTGAGCGATAATCACGCTCTACGCTCAGTATGACAGCTGCAAGGCAATCACTCGCTAAGTTCAGAGCTAATACATGCAACACGCCGGCATTGTTTCCACCGACGCATGGATTCAAGACTGGTGCACTTATTAGTTAAACCGTTCGCCTCCGGGTGTTTCGAGTTCAAGTCTGGATGAGGATTGTTCTTGCTGGTAATAGCTTGAGCCCCTGAATAAGGGACCGAAGCGTACATCTTGAGAGTAAATGTACAACATATTACCAAATCGGCACCGTGGGTTCTGGTGCAAGTGATGTAAACATGAAAGATGTTGAGCAGCCCAACATCGGTTTACACACGCATAAGGG
>NW_026045163.1:25000-27500 GCF_943734845.2 Anopheles funestus
GCTCGGTCGCTCGCTTGCTATGTGTCAGAATTTGTTGAAAGCCAACTCGTTCGTTGTACACTTTGATGGGTGACCATCACTGTGTCCCCGTGCCGAGCTAGATCTCCCCTAGCCGTAAGGCACTTGAACGCCCCTTCGACGACGAGTTGCATGTGTGTGGTATGTGTCAGAATCTGGTGAAGCTTTCTGCATGTGATGTGCCTTGTGTGGATCCGTGGCCATTGCATTGTGTCTGGTGCTTAGATACCCAGACACTTAGAACGCTTGCGCGGAAAGCAAACTCGATCGTTGTACACTTTGATGGGTGACCATCACTGTGTCTCCGTGCCGTGCTAGATCCCCCCTAGCCGTAAGGCACTTTGAACGCCCCTTCGACGACGAGTTACAAGAGTGTGGTATGTGTCAGAATCTGGTGAAGCTTTCTGCATGTGATGTGCCTTGTGTGGATCCGTGGCCATTGCATTGTGTCTGGTGTGTAGGTACCCAGACACTTAGAACGCTTGCGCGGAAAGCAAACTCGATCGTTGTACACTTTGATGGGCAACCATCACTGTGTCTCCGTGCCGTGCTAGATCTCCCCTAGCCGTAAGGCACTTTGAACGCCCCTTCGACGACGAGTTACAAGAGTGTGGTATGTGTCATAATCTGGTGAAGCTTTCTGCATGTGATGTGCCTTGTGTGGATCCGTGGCCATTGCATTGTGTCTGGTGTGTAGGTACCCAGACACTTAAGCAAACTCGATCGTTGTACACTGTGATGGGCGAGCATCACTGTGTCTCCGTGCCGTGTAAGAGCTCCCCTGGCCATCAGGCACTTGAAAGGTCCTTCGACGACGAGTTACAATAGTGGTGTGTTAGATACGTCAGGTGATGGTATCTACTGTTGTGCAATACGTATCCGGCCACGGCACGGAACGAACGGGAACTGTGGTGCAGACATACAAAGAGTTAAGCCTATTAGTCATTAACTCTAAGGACGGGGCCATGGGGCGGTACGCAAAGGATACGGATGAGCGAGTATGCAGGCCCAATACTCAATAGCTCGATCCGATCCAAGCACATGAGTTGACTGCGGCGCCAGGTTAACCAATGTGCTAGATTCTATTTGGCCAGTAGAATCTTGTGTCTTATGCGATTTGATACCAAGACACCAGAACGAAAGTTAGTTGAAGAGTTATTAAACTCTTATGAAGTATGGTTGTGCAATCACAACTTATGACTTTAACCTATAAAGTGGATATGGACTTGCAATTATAACATGGAATCTCTACACACCCCATGAGCTCGATCCAATCCACGCACACGAGTTGCCTGAGTAGCGACAGGTATACCGATGTGCAATACGTATCCGGCCACGGCACGGAACGAACGGGAACTGTGGTGCAGACATACAAAGAGTTAAGCCTACTAGTCATTAACTCTAAGGACGGGGCCATGGGGCGGTACGCAAAGGATACGGATGAGCGAGTATGCAGGCCCAATACTCAATAGCTCGATCCGATCCAAGCACATGAGTTGACTGCGGCGCCAGGTTAACCAATGTGCTAGATTCTATTTGGCCAGTAGAATCTTGTGTCTTACGCGATTTGATACCAAGACACCAGAACGAAAGTTAGTTGAAGAGTGATTAAACTCTTATGAAGAATGGTTGTGCAATCACAACTTATGACTTTAACCTATAAAGTGGATATGGACTATCAATTATAACATGGGGCACACACCATGTTCTCGATCCAATCCACGCACACGAGTTGCCTGAGTAGCGACAGGTATACCGATGTGCAATACGTATCCGGCCATAGGCACGGAACGAACAGGAACTGTGGTGCAGACATACAAGGGCCATGGGGCGGTACGCAAAGGATACGGATGAGCGAGTATGCAGGCCCAATACTCAATAGCTCGATCCGATCCAAGCACATGAGTTGACTGCGGCGCCAGGTTAACCAATGTGCTAGATTCTATTTGGCCAGTAGAATCTTGTGTCTTACGCGATTTGATACCAAGACACCAGAACGAAAGTTAGTTGAAGAGTGATTAAACTCTTATGAAGAATGGTTGTGCAATCACAACTTATGACTTTAACCTATAAAGTGGATATGGACTTGCAATTATAACATGGAATCTCTACACACCCCATGAGCTCGATCCAATCCACGCACACGAGTTGCCTGAGTAGCGACAGGTATACCGATGTGCAATACGTATCCGGCCATAGGCACGGAACGAACAGGAACTGTGGTGCAGACATACAAGGGCCATGGGGCGGTACGCAAAGGATACGGATGAGCGAGTATGCAGGCCCAATACTCAATAGCTCGATCCGATCCAAGCACATGAGTTGACTGCGGCGCCAGGTTAACCGATGTGCTAAGAGAGTTGTTCCTGGGCCTTCAAAGTGACTTCAAAACTATCTTAGCGAATGGTGGCCATGGGCGTAGACATGAGCCACAAGTCACAAGGCCTGGGACTATTGGGTAATAAAGACAACTTAGTCAGAA
>NW_026045163.1:32500-55000 GCF_943734845.2 Anopheles funestus
GCCCACCTCGCTGCAACTCCCTTGCTCTTGCTCGAGCTGCATTCCTCGCAACATTCCGGCGCTGGTTGCGAGCGACAGCCACCGAGTTGTCGGGGAGGCGTGCGGCTGACAGCTGGTCCTGCGCGGCTAACTCCTCCCTTTCCGCATTCCAGCCATCTTGCAGCTCGTCGGTTATCCGTGCGACGAACTCGCAAATGCCGCTCCACCTCTCCGGGCTCTCAAGCAAGGCTGCCTCGAAGCCCTCGGGGGTGATCTGGTTCGATCTCCCCGCCTCGAACAGCACCTCCCGTTCAGCGGCAAAACGCGGACAGCAAAATACGACGTGTTCCGCCGTCTCGGCAACGCCAGGACATCTGGGGCAGTCCGGGGACGACGTGAAGCCCATCCGGCACAGGTAGTCACGGAAAAATCCGTGGCCAGACAATACCTGCGCCAACTGGAACGTCACGTCTCCATGCTTCCGTGACTGCCATGCCCTCACGTCGGGTAGCACTCGATGCGTCCACCGAGTGTACCGACTGGCGTCTTCGCTGGCAGCATCCGCGTCCCACCGCTGCTGCCACTGTTCAAACGTCCGGTCACGCTCCAGCTCCCGAACGCCAGACCTGGGGATCCCGTTGGCTGGATCGTTCAGCCGTTGATGGACCCTGCTGTCCTCCTCTATCTGCAGGCATATTGGAATGAGACCGGCCAGCAGCACGGCCGTCTCACCCCTCACCGTCCGGAAAGCCCGACAAACACGAATGGCCGTTGTCCTCTGCACGCGCTGCACCAATCTACGGCATTGGCGCAGCTGCAGCCCCTCCGACCATACTGGGGCCCCGTAGCGCAGGATGGAGTCCGCTACGGCCGCCAGCAGTCGGGCACGCGACGACTTCGGTCCACTGTGGTTCGGCATGAGGCGCGTGACGGCTTCCGCGACCTTCATGGCCTTCGCTGCAGCCTGCTGAACGTGCGGCAACCATGACAGGTGGTCGTGCAACCAAACTCCAAGATAGCGGATGGAGCGCTGGGATTGCACGACCACACCTCCGATGTTGATGCTCACGACCGGATGACGCTTCAGGGTGGAGATGAGCGTCATTTCCGTCTTCTCTGGCGCCAACGAGAGACGGTTCCGGTCCAGCCAGTCCATGATTACCGCGATGGCTCGTTCAGCAGTCGAGGAAGCGGCTTGGGGTGTCGTTGCGGGGACCAAGACGACAAGGTCATCAGCGTAGCCAATAACCTCGGCCCCCTCAGGCAACTGGACACCCAGGACCCCGTCGTACAGCACGTTCCAAAGCGTGGGTCCCAAAATGGAACCCTGTGGAACGCCCGCACTGATGTTCCGCTCGACAGGGCCCTCGCTGGTGTCGATAACCAGCCGCCGGTCCTCGAAATAGCTCCTCAGTATCTGCTGCAGCGATGACGGTACCCCCTTGTCCCTCAGCGCGTTGGCGATGGCTTGCCAGGGCGCAGAGTTAAAGGCATTGCGGATATCAAGTGCCACCACCATCAGGCAGCGCTTGTCTCGGGCGTTGGTGCGGCGAAAGGACATGGCCGTCCTGCCCGCTTCAACAACGCGCTGGATCGCACTGATGGTGGATCTGCCTCGCCGGAAACCGTACTGCCCGTCCGACAGCCGTTCCGCATCCGGTTCCTCCAGGAACTCGTTGAGGCGGTTAAGAATTAGGCGCTCCAACACCTTGCCGAGTGCGTCGAGCATGCACAGCGGCCGGTAGGAGGAGCTTTCCCCGGGAGGCTTGCCAGGCTTTGGCAGCAGTACCAGTCGTTGCCTCTTCCAGGGCGCTGGAAACGCACCCCGGTCCAGGCAGTCCTGGTACAAACGGACGAAAACCTCCGGGTACTTCCTAATGGCCGTCTTAACCGCCGCGTTGGGGATACCGTCCAGTCCAGGCGCTTTCCGGTTCGCCATCGATCCCACGATGGACAACAGCTCGCCCACGGTGACAGGGGTCAACGAAGAACTCCGCTCCTCGGTGTCGACGCTCGATGATTCAGCGTCCGGCCAGTCAACAGGCGGATGTGTCGGGAACAGATCGTTGGCTATCCGCTCCAACACGACACGGTCAGTCTCAGGTGGCACGAAGCAGCCACGAAGACGAGACATGACCACCCGATAACCGGCCCCAAACTCGTTGGTTTCCGCCTGTTGAATCAGCTCATCGAGCTGCGCTCGCTTGCTGGCCCGGACAGCCTTCTCGACAGCTCTCCTCGCCGACCGATGATGTGCAGCCACAATGCTGCGCTCCTGCAGGTCGGTGGTATGAAGCATCCGCTCGTGCACGGCCGCACACTCCTCCCGAAGACGCAAGATCTCCGGAGTCCACCAGAAGAGGTCTCGATGGGGGTCACGATGCGACATGGTGACGCGCTCCATCGTGTCGTCGCATGCATCTAGCATGGCGTCGACCATCCCCTCCTGGCTGACGGCTCGTTCCGGAAAACCGGCCGTCTGGAGTGCGGCTGCGAATGCCTCCACCGAAAACTGCGTCGTCTTCCATCTCCGGCCAGCGTGCCGAAACGTGGTGGATGACGAAGAGGACCCCTGTCCCCGCTGACGATGCTGCTGCTGTTGTCGCTGCTGCCTCCCGTTCAGGTGACGATGCTGCTGCTGCAGGTGCTGCTGCTGCTGGTGCTGCTGCTGCTGGTGCTGCTGCTGTTGTCGTCGCTGCTGGTCGAGAGTTGGAGGCCCCACGGTGAAGAAAATGTACCGGTGGTCCGACGCCGTATAGTGGCACGAAGTGGTGTTCACTGCCACCTCCCAAGTGTCTGGACGAGCAATGGATGCGCTCGCGAAAGACACATCCACGATACTGGGAGTGGCGACTCCGTTGCCCACGAACGTCGGGACCGATCCTTGGTTCAGGATCACAAGCCCAAGCTGCCGAATTGTGTCCAGCAGCTCTTCACCGCGTCGGGTGGTACGTTGGCTACCCCACTCCTCATTCCAGGCGTTGAAATCGCCTGCCAGGACGATGCGAGGGTGGGGTTGGGCCTCCAACTCCACCGCCTCCAGAAGTTGCTCGAACTCGCCGGCGTTGAGACGTGGAGGGGCGTAACAGCTGATGAAGACCACCCCTCCAATCTGCGCAGCAGCCAACCCGGGCATGGCACAGCGCCAGACCCGCTGGATTGGAAGGTGGCCGGTTGCCACCACAGCTGCTCTCCCCGACGAATCCACCGTCCAGTTACCGCTGCCCTCTGGAGGTCGATACACCTCTGACAGCAGCAGCACGTCGACCCGCTTCGTGCGGGCTGTTTGCAGGGCCAGATCCTGGGCAGTGCGTCCACCACCCAGGTTGACCTGCATCACCCTCACTACACCCGACACTGTTGACCTTGTCGGCACGATGAGTGGCCCACTCGATGGGGCCCCTGACAGACAATGCACTTAGCTGCCGACGTGCACTGACTAACGCGGTGGCCTACCTCGCCACACTGCAAACACTGACCCGTCCGGTCAGTTGAAGAGCGGCAGTCCCGCGCCAGGTGCCCCATCAGCAGGCAACGGAAGCAACGCTGACGGTCGAGCGGCTTCTTCGGCACTTCACGGATCCCGCTGACACATTGGCAGAGTGTCAGCTTCTGGCCAATGAGACTCCGTGCCTTGGCCAGTGGGAGTCGAACTCGCGCTCGCTTGGTGCCATCACGGAGCTCCCAAAGCTCGACGTGAGTGATGCCAGCCGCTGCTCCCAGCTTCTCCTCAATGGCAAGCTTCACGTCACTCTCTTGGGCCAGAGAGTCGACGTTGGTGATGAGAAGCTCACCCATCTCCGTCACCACTCGTGCCTCGCCATCCTCACCTAGCGCTAGCTGGATCCGGCGAGCCAGCTCCGCGCTATCGACGTTCTTCCGCAACGGTACAAGCAGATGACCTTGCACGGTCCGGCGCCCCATGCCGATGTCTGCCCTGACGTCCTGCAGCTCCTGAGATGTACGCAGCTTCACGTACATCTCTGTCCAGGTTTTGTCCGAACCTGGGACCACCGCAATGCGGTCAGGACGCGGAGGACGCCCCTTAGACTGGGCACGATGCTGCTGATGTTGTTGCTGCTGACTCTGCTGCTGCTGCTGGCGCATCTGAGGTGGCCGGTACGGCTGGCCCACCTGCTGCGGTTGCTGCTGCTGCTGCTGAGTCGAACGTTGCGATCGGCTCTTCCGACCGCTCACGACCGTAGCCCAGGACATCTGCTGCTGTTGCCGCTGCTGCTGACGTTGCGGTTGCTGCTGCTGCTGCTGCTGCTGGCCATTAGCCGACACTGCGACCGTCCGTCGCTGCGGCTGTGGCTGGCTGCGCTGCTGCTGCTGCTGCTGCTGCTGCTGCTGCCGCTGTTGTTGTTGCTGCTGCCGCTGCTGCTGCTGCTGCCGCTGCTGCTGCTGCTGCTGCTGCTGCTGCTGCTGCAGTTGCGAAGCTTTCTTCGCACGGTTGCGCTGCTGCCGGCTGCGTTTTGTCCTGGCACTGCCCTGACCAACAGGCTGTGCCGAGGAATGAAGCGCCGTCAAGGAACGCATGCCCTCTTGAAGCGCTTCCAGCGTACACTTCAGGGCCACTTCACGTTCCCGGCTAAGTCGCAGCTCTTCCGTCAGCGACTCGATCTGTTTGGCGAAGTTCTCCAGCATCTTGTGCTGGAAAGCCAGCACCGACGCTTCGCCATCGTCGTGGGGAGCCACGGTTGAAGACATCTCCCCTGCCGCTACCACTGGCGGCACCACCGTCTGCTCGAGAAGAGAGGCGTCGGAAAATTCCGCATCGTCCTCCTCCTCGGAATTATCAGCCTCGGACGGAACCGCCACCGTTGGTCCGGCCGGCCGTGGTGTCTCCGGTAAAGGGGAAGGGGTATCGGACCGCTTCCGAGGCGTGGACGACGACCGCACCCCGGAACGAAGCACCCGCCCCTCCATTCTCCGCTCCTTTCACAAAAAACCGCCTGCACGAATCGTTCAGACGGAACAAGGGAATATTCCCTTCAACATCTGCCAAGGTAACGACCGTCCGTCGCTAGAGCCCCTTTGGCAGATTTCCCGTCCGCGGATCGCAAGAATAAAAAAACTCCCACTTTTTTCTTTATTAAAAACAATTTCGCAAGAGAAAACCGCAAGAATAAGAATTTTTAATAAATTCCGCAAGAGATTCAAGAAAACACCAAAAAACGGGTTCGTCGCCTGCTGACGCGTTGAAATCTCTCGTTTTGGCGTTCCCGGGGAAGGATTCGGAGCCAAAGAACCGTTCCCGGTCTCCTGCTAAGCGTTCCCGGTCTCCGGCTGCGCGTTCTCACTCTCTGACCGCTAAGCGCCGGAAAGGTATGCAATTCGCATCGAGTTTTATAGCACCGTAACGCTTCGTAACGCTGGTGTCCCGGCTAAGCGCTACCGCTACCGGTCACTGGTGGCGCTGCAGACGTCGAAGAGAAGGTGGTTGCTGTCTTCGCTGGAAGTTGCGGAACCCGCCACGGGTGGCGCTGTCGTCATAAAAAGGGAGCTTTACGTTGGGTTGTTGTCCTCACTGCTCGAAAACGCTTCGTGGTGTTGTTGATGACACAAACACACGCGACGACACACCTGACGCCACCGTACCACGCTGTTGCACGCACTTTCACGTCGAGTTTTTACTGTTTATCTCTTTTTAAAAGCACTTTACGTCGCTGGAAAACGATAGTTTATGCTCCCTAGCATGTGTTTTACCACTTTTCCAATGTTCTAACACGGTATTTCGATATTTATTCGCCACTGAAGTTCCCCATACAAAGTGTATGGGGACACTTTAAACTGAGTTTTAGCGCAGTAAATTGAAGTAAAACGATTTCCTTTTTCAATATTCGCTAAGAATGACACTCAATTCGCCCTTTTCGACTATTGTTCCGCTATTTATAAGCACTTTTGCACAATATTTTTGCAAAAAATACGGAGCGACACAAAGCACGTCTAAACTGCTGGCTTGACAGCTACACACACACAGGGATAACTGGCTTGTGGCCGCCAAGCGTTCATAGCGACGTGGCTTTTTGATCCTTCGATGTCGGCTCTTCCTATCATTGTAAAGCAAAATTTACCAAGCGTAGGATTGTTCACCCTTTCAAGGGAACGTGAGCTGGGTTTAGACCGTCGTGAGACAGGTTAGTTTTACCCTACTGGTGTGCATTGTTTGTCGCTATCTTAACGGAATTCCTGTGCAGTACGAGAGGAACCACAGGTACGGACCACTGGCTCAATACTAGTTCGAACGGACTATGGTATGACGCTACGTCCGCTGGATTATGCCTGAACGCCTCTAAGGTCGTATCCAATCCGAGCTGATAGCGCTTCTTATACCCATTAGGTGGTCGTAAGCTAGCGGGCCTAACAACCCTCCGAGAACCGTCCGTGCTGTCCATTGGCACACTGGCGTCTCATCCCCGCTTACTACTAGGCCGCAAAGGGCGGGTTCGCGCTGCACGTGTTAGTACCATACATGTTGGGAACACCGGTGGACGAGCTTGCCGACTGTGGATATCACTAGTTTCGACACCTACGACCGCCCGCAAACGACGGGACTACAGGCTGGGAGCTTCAAGTTGTAGAGATGCGTTCGCATCGATCCTCTCAGGCGACCCATGCTTGGTGGTTAGTGCTTGCGCGTGCGCGCCCCGTGTGTGCTGGAATTGGCCAACCAGTGCACATTGGTGGTGCGTACCGTGACTTGCACCATGTGACGAGAGTGTTGAAGAACACTGTGTGGTGACTCTATGCCTATGTGATGGGGTGCTTGTAACACACGACCGAACCGACGGCTCGTTGGATGGTCACGACAGTGTGGTGCAGGTGCGCCCATGTGTAACGAATACATTGAGTGCCGTTGGAGGTTAGCGGTTGGTCGGTTGCATGCTACAACTTCGCGTTGTACATGGGCTGGCCGCTGCGCTTCCTTCGGGTTGCCACTTGATGTTGATAGGGTTGATGTATTGTGTTCGTTGACTTTTGGTTCATTCCAAAAGTCTTCGGACTTAGATAATTTTACAAGTGTCGGCGCTCTCGGACCGAAAATAAGAAGACAACTAAGAAGAAAAAGAGAAAGAAGCTAATAGTGGAAAGTATTCTTCTTCAAAGAAGGAACAAAAATTTTACAAGTGTTGAAAAATTTCCTAAGTCCAAAAAATTTTCTAAGTCCAGAAAATTTTCTAAGTCCCACAAAATGGAACATGATGAAGAAGATACAGAAGTTGAAAATTTTTCTAAGTCCAAAAAATTTTCTAAGTCCAGAAAATTTTCTAAGTCCAAAGTGTTGGAACAATTTCCAAAGGCCCATAGGTTGCACTGAATTTTCCTAAGTTGGCCACAAGTACCCATGAGGTATCGAGAAGGTTCACCCGAAGGACATAATATGTCCCAAAGTACCGATAGAGCACCCACAAAGAGCACCCAATTGGCCTAAGTTGGCCAAAAGTACCGATAGAGTACCCACAAGTAGCACTGAGTTGGCCTAAGTTGGCCAAAAGTACCGATAGAGTACCCACAAATAGCACCGAATGGGCCTAAGTTGGCCAAAAGTACCGATAGAGTACCCACAAGAAGCACTGAGTTGGCCTAAGTTGGCCAAAAGTACCGATAGAGTACCCACAAATAGCACCCAGTTGGCCTAAGTTGGCCAAAAGTACCGATAGAGCACCCACAAGTAGCACCCAATTGGCCTAAGTTGGCCAAAAGTACCGCCAAGTAGCACCATAGAGGCCCGAGTAGAGCGAAATGTGGGCCAAATTGAACATTTGAAAATTTTTACAAGTCCAGAAAATTTTCTAAGTCCAGAAAATTTTCTAAGTCCAAAGAGTTGGACAAATTTCCTTAGGCCCAAAGGTTGCACTGAATGTTCCTAAGTTGGCCATCAGTACCCATGAAGTATAGCGAAGGTTCACCCGAAAGACACAATACGCCCTAAAGTACCCACAGAGTACCCACAAGTTGCACCCAATTGGCCTAAGTTGGCCAGAAGTACCGACAAGTACCACCATAGAAGCCCGAGTAGAGCGAAATGTGGGCCAAAGTACCGAGTAGTTGCCACAAATGCCCAAATGGATACCAAAATGTGGTACCAAGTACCTAACTGTTGCAACAAATGCTAGCTTTCTGAGCAAAAGCTGTGGACCAATTTCGTAGAAGAACCGCCTAGGCGAAAAGGCAAAAATCGCCGAAGCTGGCCCGCTCGCAGAGCTCGCGGGCCAGGAGATACTCATAGGGCGCTTTACTAGAGTGGGGAACTTGAGAATTTTTGTGTCCGAGACTTTGGGCAACTTCGCGGCCGCCCCCTTAAAGTAAAAGATTTTCTCTGGGTGCCTAAAATTCGCAATTCCCGCAAAGTCGGGAAGACGTTAAAGTTTTTGCCCAAAAAATGGCCATCGATTTAAGGTGATTTTCCAATAAGAAAATTTTTCCTAAGATGAATTTTTTCGAATATTTCCTAAACTAAGCGTCGGAGCACATGGCCGTGGAGGAACTTTTGGTAGCTTTTGGCAAGGGCTATCGGATGAAATAATGCGAAAGGCCATCGGAGCGATATTGGATAAATGCGGGCCCATAAACGTACCTAAGAAGTGAAAATTGGTACCTTGCACGCAGGATGCAAGAAATGCTTGAGTGTTAACCATCATCGGTACCAAGTACCTAGGTTATATCGAGTGCGTAGATGGAAGTCGGTACCAAAGGGAAACCTTCCTAGGCTAGGTGCACGCAAGTGAGTATGGATCGATCAGTAGAAAGATGGGAAGCCCAAGGAAACCTTCCTAGGCTAGGTGCACGCAAGTGAGTATGGATCGATCAGTAGAAAGATGGGAAGCCATAGGAAACCTTCCTAGGCTAGGTGCACGCAAGTGAGTATGGATCGATCAGTAGAAAGATGGGAAGCCCAAGGAAACCTTCCTAGGCTAGGTGCACGCAAGTGAGTATGGATCGATCAGTAGAAAGATGGGAAGCCATAGGAAACCTTCCTAGGCTAGGTGCACGCAAGTGAGTATGGATCGATCAGTAGAAAGATGGGAAGCCCAAGGAAACCTTCCTAGGCTAGGTGCACGCAAGTGAGTATGGATCGATCAGTAGAAAGTGGGAAGCCCAGTACCAAATGCCCTAGTGAAGACCGTAAACGAATATCATGAACCGAGAAGGAGCACCAAATGCCCTAGTGAAGACCGTAAACGAATATCATGAACCGAGAAGGAGCACCAAATGCCCTAGTGAAGACCGTAAACGAATATCATGAACCGATAAGGAGCACCAAATGCCCTAGTGAAGACCGTAAACGAATATCATGAACCGATAAGGAGCACCAAATGCCCTAGTGAAGACCGTAAACGAATATCATGAACCGATAAGGAGCACCAAATGCCCTAGTGAAGACCGTAAACGAATATCATGAACCGATAAGGAGCACCAAATGCCCTAGTGAAGACCGTAAACGAATATCATGAACCGATAAGGAGCACCAAATGCCCTAGTGAAGACCGTAAACGAATATCATGAACCGAGAAGTAGCAACGAATGCCTGAAAAAGTACCAAGTCCACGGTATAGAGTAACGAGAGTTAACCGCCGTGATGTATGCAATGAGGGCAGCCATTGCATGGGTTCTGGACTTGGTTCGCGAATAACTTTTTTGCTAGACATCGGACAAAGTTGACGTGGAAGAACGAAATGTAGCATTTGGTGCCACCTATCCAAAACTTTTTCAAGATTGTAGATCCGATCGATACAGCCTGAGTTATAGGCAAAAGTTGGTGCAAAATTGAGCATTTTTAATGGTGAAAAATCGGTACTCCTCGAATAGCTCCTGTTGGAAGCATCGGACCACATGGTCGTGGAGGAACATATTGTAGCGCGCGGTGTCAAGTATCGACACCCAAAACCGCATGTCCGATGGACGGAAAATGACCAAGTTATAGTGAAAACTTGGTTGCACCAAATTCCCGAAGAAGTGCAACGAGAAGGTGAATGCGATGGTTGTTCGTCGAATAGCTCCGGCCACAGACATGGTAGCGATTAGTGGTGCATGGAAGAAATCTAGCCACAAGTGCCATCTACCCATGGCCAGAAGAAAGTGTGGCCATATCTTGGATACCGGCGGAGCTATGGGGCAAATACGGGCCAAAAATGGTGCAAGTTGGACCAAAAATCCGACCAAGTGCGCGATGCGCTTTCGTGAATAGCTCCGGCCACAGACATGGTAGCGATTAGTGGTGCATGGAAGAAATCTAGCCACAAGTGCCATCTACCCATGGCCAGAAGAAAGTGTGGCGCTATCTTGGATACCGGCGGAGCTATGGGGCAAATATGGGCCAAAAATGGTGCAAGTTGGACCAAAAATCCGAAAAAGTACCTAGGTAAATGCGATGGTTGTTCGTCGAATAGCTCCGGCCACAGACATGGTAGCGATTAGTGGTGCATGGAAGAAATCTAGCCACAAGTGCCATCTACCCATGGCCAGAAGAAAGTGTGGCCATATCTTGGATACCGGCGGAGCTATGGGGCAAATACGGGCCAAAAATGGTGCAAGTTGGACCAAAAATCCGACCAAGTGCGCGATGCGCTTTCGTGAATAGCTCCGGCCACAGACATGGTAGCGATTAGTGGTGCATGGAAGAAATCTAGCCACAAGTGCCATCTACCCATGGCCAGAAGAAAGTGTGGCGCTATCTTGGATACCGGCGGAGCTATGGGGCAAATATGGGCCAAAAATGGTGCAAGTTGGACCAAAAATCCGAAAAAGTACCTAGGTAAATGCGATGGTTGTTCGTCGAATAGCTCCGGCCACAGACATGGTAGCGATTAGTGGTGCATGGAAGAAATCTAGCCACAAGTGCCATCTACCCATGGCCAGAAGAAAGTGTGGCCATATCTTGGATACCGGCGGAGCTATGGGGCAAATATGGGCCAAAAATGGTGCAAGTTGGACCAAAAATCCGAAAAAGTACCTAGGTAAATGTGATGGTTGTTCGTCGAATAGCTCCGGCCACAGACATGGTAGCGATTAGTGGTGCATGGAAGAAATCTAGCCACAAGTGCCATCTACCCATGGCCAGAAGAAAGTGTGGCCATATCTTGGATACCGGCGGAGCTATGGGGCAAATACGGGCCAAAAATGGTGCAAGTTGGACCAAAAATCCGAAAAAGTACCTAGGTAAATGCGATGGTTGTTCGTCGAATAGCTCCGGCCACAGACATGGTAGCGATTAGTGGTGCATGGAAGAAATCTAGCCACAAGTGCCATCTACCCATGGCCAGAAGAAAGTGTGGCCATATCTTGGATACCGGCGGAGCTATGGGGCAAATACGGGCCAAAAATGGTGCAAGTTGGACCAAAAATCCGAAAAAGTACCTAGGTAAATGCGATGGTTGTTCGTCGAATAGCTCCGGCCACAGACATGGTAGCGATTAGTGGTGCATGGAAGAAATCTAGCCACAAGTGCCATCTACCCATGGCCAGAAGAAAGTGTGGCCATATCTTGGATACCGGCGGAGCTATGGGGCAAATATGGGCCAAAAATGGTGCAAGTTGGACCAAAAATCCGAAAAAGTACCTAGGTAAATGCGATGGTTGTTCGTCGAATAGCTCCGGCCACAGACATGGTAGCGATTAGTGGTGCATGGAAGAAATCTAGCCACAAGTGCCATCTACCCATGGCCAGAAGAAAGTGTGGCCATATCTTGGATACCGGCGGAGCTATGGGGCAAATATGGGCCAAAAATGGGTAAAATTGTACGGTCCAAAGCCAAGGGTAAATTTTTTTATTCCTCTAATAACTTCTAGCACAGACATTGAATCGGTTGGTGATGTATGGATGAAATGTAGCAAACAGTTGGAACTACCCATAAAATCTTAAAGATTGACGATCCAATGTATAGAACCGGAGTAATGTGCGATACTTGGTGAAAAATCGAGTGAAAAATTAGCTATAAACTGTTTTTGGCCCATAACTCGAATACTAGACATCGGAAGGGGGGGTCGTAGAACGATTTTTTGTTGCCCTATCGATTCCCTATCGAACGAGCAAAAGTTGTTTTTTTGACCAAAAAGGACCCCTACTCTAGTAAAATTGGCCTGATTTTACTAGTCCCCGGTACCCGTACAGGCAAAATGAGCAAAATGCTCAAGTATGAATGGTTTTTGGCCCATAACTCGAATACTAGACGTCGCAGGGGGGTGTCATGGAACAATTTTTGGTAGCCCTTGAAATTATCTATCGAATGACATATACTTGATTTTTGGCCAAAAAGTTCCCTAGACTAGTAAAAATCGCATCATTTTACTAGAGTCGGGTACCCTGGACGAAAAACCGCTATAATTGCGGTTTTTGGCTAATAACTCGAATACTAGACGTCGCAGGGGGGTGTCGTGGAACAATTTTTGGTAGCCCTTGAAATTATCTATCGAATGACATATACTTGATTTTTGGCCAAAAAGTTCCCTAGACTAGTAAAAATCGCATCATTTTACTAGAGTCGGGTACCCTGGACGAAAAACCGCTATAGTTGCGGTTTTTGGCTAATAACTCTAATACTAGACGTCGGAGGGGGGTGTCGTGGAACAATTTTTGGTAGCCCTTGAAATTATCTATCGAATGACATATACTTGATTTTTGGCCAAAAAGTTCCCTAGACTAGTAAAAATCGCATCATTTTACTAGAGTCGGGTACCCTGGACGAAAAACCGCTTAAGTTGCGGTTTTTGGCTAATAACTCGAATACTAGACGTCGCAGGGGGGTGTCGTGGAACAATTTTTGGTAGCCCTTGAAATTATCTATCGAATGACATATACTTGATTTTTTGACCAAAAAGTTCCTAGACTAGTAAAAATCGCATCATTTTACTAGAGTCGGGTACCCTGTACGAAAAACCGCTATAGTTGCGGTTTTTGGCCAATAACTCGAATACTAGACGTCGGAGGGGGGTGCCGTAGAACAATTTTTTGTAGCCCTTGAAATTACCTTTCGAATGATATATAGTGGTTTTTTGGTCAAACAGTGACCCCGAGACTAGTAACCCTCCATACACAAAACCGCCTAAAAAGTTTTGGTTTTGCAAAATTTTGAAAAGTGCGTCAAAAAAATTTTTTCAAAAAGTACCAAATCGTGATCAGAACTCACTATAGACCATAAAAAGTGAAATCCGATGGTCATTTGCAACACTTGGTCAATCGAGAAAAATTTCACTTTTTTACTAGAGTCGGGTACCCTGAACGAAAAATCGCTCAAGTGATGGTTTTTGGCCAATAACTCGAATACTAGACGTCGGAGGGGGGTGCCGTAGAACAATTTTTTGTAGCCCTTGAAATTACCTTTCGAATGATATATAGTGGTTTTTTGGTCAAACAGTGACCCCGAGACTAGTAACCCTCCATACACAAAACCGCCTACAAAAACTTTGTTTTGAAAAATTTTGAAAAGTTCAAAAAAATTTTTTTTTCAAAAACTACTAAAACGTGATAAGAACTTACTATAGACCATGAAAAGTGATATCCGATGATAATTTGCAAAAGTTGGTAACTAGTAAAAAATTTCACTTTTTTACTAGAGTCGGTGCAACGAGAAAAAAAAAGTCCGTGATGGAGAAAAATGGCACGTTTTCCACGCCTGTACGCTTTCGTTTTCTATATAGGGGGTAGGTGAGCCAGAAGCATGAATTTGACTGAGTACGTATCTTTATGAATTGGGCCCTTCTAAATCGATTGAGACTACCCCCAGGACGATCGGACGACTGCTTCTGGCTCAAAATGTGGTTTTTAGATTTTGATCGTCAATTATGAGAGAAAAAATCGATTAGAAGTAAAGATACGAAATGCTTGGTCTAAGTTGGGAAACGACTTCGGATATTTGTTGGACGTTGTCGTAGAAGGTCCGAGGACCAAGGAAAAGTGATTTCCAAGTGGATTTATGCACTATTAGTCGATGGTAAGATGTGAAATTAGTAGAACTTACCATACAGTTTGCGAAGTTGAAGCAATCGGTTGGTGAATATGGTACTGTCTGTCCAATTTGGTGGTTCGGAATGAGTGAAACGATGTTGATGATGGATAGACGTTCCGATTGCCCCCGATCGGGGAACATATAGTGGTCTTTAAGGTCCAAGTACCTATGTTTTGGTAAGCAGAACTGAGAGTTAAAGGATGAAAGTCGGCCATTCCTAATATCATCCTATCGGTGGTTCGCGAGTTGTTTGAGGACCGGAGCAGCTCGCGATGAAACGGTCCTAGGGTATTGGTTATCCATCCAAGGAAGAGTAAATGCGATCCTAGATGTGTGTCGTTGGCCGTTCTACCGGTATCGCCTATCGATGAGATATCGACGGGCATGCCTTACTCGAAAGTTGAATTCTAGGATCGATGGTCAAACAGACCTATGAGCGATAAACCAAACTGAACACGTATTGATGTCGGCTTTTCCTATCATTTGATGCCGCAGGTTGTTTAGGGACCGGAGCAACTTGCGGCCGAGACGGTCCCCGGGGGTTTCTTTCTCCAAGGAGTGGAAACTATTAAGCAAGAGTTGTAGCAAGATACGATCCTCTGATGTGTCGTTGGCCGTTCATGCGGTATCGCCTGTCGATGAGATATCGATGGGCATGCCTTACTCTACCGACCTTCTAATTGAGAGTATTAATCAGGGATCGATGGTCAAACAAGACCAATGAGCGATAAACCAAACTGAACACGTATTGATGTCGGCTTTTCCTATCATTTGATGCCGCAGGTTGTTTAGGGACCGGAGCAGCTTGCGGCCGAGACGGTCCCCGGGGGTTTCTTTCTCCAAGGAGAAGAAACGATTAAGCAAAAGTTGTAGCAAGATACGATCCTCTGATGTGTCGTTGGCCGTTCAAGCGGTATCGCCTGTCGATGAGATATCGATGGGCATGCCTTACTCTCCCGACTGGATTACTGAGAGTTTAATCAGGGATCGATGGTCAAACAGACCAATGAGCGATAAACCAAACTGAACACGTATTGATGTCGGCTTTTCCTATCATTTGTCGCAGGTTGTTTAGGGACCGGAGCAGCTTGCGACCGAGACGGTCCCCGGGGGTTTCTTTCTCTAAGGAGTGGAAACGATTAAGCAAAAGTCGTAGCAATAATCGATCACCTGATGTGTCGTTGGCCGTTCTTGCGGTATCGCCTGTCGATGAGATATCGATGGGCATGCCTTACTCTCCTGACTGTTTAATTGAGAGTTATAATCAGGGATCGATGGTCAAAAAGACCTATGAGCGATAAACCAAACTGAACACGTATTGATGTCGGCATTTCCTATCATTTGTCGCAGGTTGTTTAGGGACCGGAGCAGCTTGCGACCGAGACGGTCCCTTCCCGAAAGATGGTGAACCGAGTCGTCTGGCGTAAAAACCGGACGACTCGAAAGGGCTTGACCCTTTCAAGTGAGCGATAATCACATTCTACGCTCAGTTCGACAGCTACAAGGCAATCACTCGCTATGTTCAGAGCTAATACATGCAACATGCCGGCATTGTTTCCACCGACGCATGGATTCAAGACTGGTGCACTTATTAGTTAAACCGTTCGCCTCCGGGTGTTTCGAGTTCAAGTCTGGATGAGGATTGATCTTGCTGGTAATAGCTTGAGCCCCTGAATAAGGGGTCGAAGCGTACATCTTGAGACCATGTACAACATATTACCAAATCGGCACCATGGGTTCGGGTGCAAGTGATGTAACCGTGAAAGATGTTGAGCAGCCCAACATCGGTTTACACACGCATAATAGGAAGGCAGCGCTGTCGACTGGTCAGTCGTGTAAGAAGTGTGCATTATCGATCACAAATATATTGGTGATCTGTAGGTTGCGCATACACCATGCCCGGTGTAAAGTGCCGTGGTCCCCCCCGGGGGGCTGCATCAAACCGTTCGCCACGCGAACTACCCAATGGAACGAACTCGATGCATTTAATAAGAAGAAGAGATGATAATGAAACACGGTCGATTTAAGAGTTGAAAACGTTGAAATGCCTATAAGCAAGTCTTAAGTTGGTGGTGACCGTTACGCCCCAACAAATTGGTGCCTTACCCTACACCAAAGAGCCATTCAACATGGTTCAAGTGAGCGATAATCACATTCTACGCTCAGTTCGACAGCTGCAAGGCAATCACTCGCTAAGTTCAGAGCTAATACATGCAACATGCCGGCATTGTTTCCACCGACGCATGGATTCAAGACTGGTGCACTTATTAGTTAAACCGTTCGCCTCCGGGTGTTTCGAGTTCAAGTCTGGATGAGGATTGTTCTTGCTGGTAATAGCTTGAGCCCCTGAATAAGGGGCCGAAGCGTACATCTTGAGTAAATGTACAACATATTACCAAATCGGCACCGTGGGTTCTGGTGCAAGTGATGTAACCGTGAAAGATGTTGAGCAGCCCAACATCGGTTTACACACGCATAATAGGAAGGCAGCGCTGTCGACTGGTCAGTCGTGTAAGAAGTGTGCATTATCGATCTCCAATATATGAGCTCAGTATGACAGCCCAATTGGTAATCCTCGGGACCTCCAGAAAGGAAGCTGGATGAGGATTACCAAATCGAAAGTTGATTAGTGTAGTGGTACCACTTAGTCAACTTGTATCCCGAAAGATGGTGAACCGAGTCGTCTGGCGTAAAAACCGGACGACTCGAAAGGGCTTGACCCTTTCAAGTGAGCGATAATCACATTCTACGCTCAGTTCGACAGCTACAAGGCAATCACTCGCTATGTTCAGAGCTAATACATGCAACATGCCGGCATTGTTTCCACCGACGCATGGATTCAAGACTGGTGCACTTATTAGTTAAACCGTTCGCCTCCGGGTGTTTCGAGTTCAAGTCTGGATGAGGATTGATCTTGCTGGTAATAGCTTGAGCCCCTGAATAAGGGGTCGAAGCGTACATCTTGAGACCATGTACAACATATTACCAAATCGGCACCATGGGTTCGGGTGCAAGTGATGTAACCGTGAAAGATGTTGAGCAGCCCAACATCGGTTTACACACGCATAATAGGAAGGCAGCGCTGTCGACTGGTCAGTCGTGTAAGAAGTGTGCATTATCGATCACAAATATATTGGTGATCTGTAGGTTGCGCATACACCATGCCCGGTGTAAAGTGCCGTGGTCCCCCCCGGGGGGCTGCATCAAACCGTTCGCCACGCGAACTACCCAATGGAACGAACTCGATGCATTTAATAAGAAGAAGAGATGATAATGAAACACGGTCGATTTAAGAGTTGAAAACGTTGAAATGCCTATAAGCAAGTCTTAAGTTGGTGGTGACCGTTACGCCCCAACAAATTGGTGCCTTACCCTACACCAAAGAGCCATTCAACATGGTTCAAGTGAGCGATAATCACGCTCTACGCTCAGTTCGACAGCTGCAAGGCAATCACTCGCTAAGTTCAGAGCTAATACATGCAACACGCCGGCATTGTTTCCACCGACGCATGGATTCAAGACTGGTGCACTTATTAGTTAAACCGTTCGCCTCCGGGTGTTTCGAGTTCAAGTCTGGATGAGGATTGTTCTTGCTGGTAATAGCTTGAGCCCCTGAATAAGGGGCCGAAGCGTACATCTTGAGAGTAAATGTACAACATATTACCAAATCGGCACCGTGGGTTCTGGTGCAAGTGATGTAACCGTGAAAGATGTTGAGCAGCCCAACATCGGTTTACACACGCATAATAGGAAGGCAGCGCTGTCGACTGGTCAGTCGTGTAAGAAGTGTGCATTATCGATCTGCAATATATGAGCTCAGTATGACAGCCCAATTGGTAATCCTCGGGACCTCCAGAAAGGAAGCTGGATGAGGATTACCAAATCGAAAGTTGATAAGTGTAGTGGTACCACTTAGTCAACTTGTATCCCGAAAGATGGTGAACCGAGTCGTCTGGCGTAAAAACCGGACGACTCGATAGGGCTTGACCCTTTCAAGTGAGCGATAATCACATTCTACGCTCAGTTCGACAGCTACAAGGCAATCACTCGCTATGTTCAGAGCTAATACATGCAACATGCCGGCATTGTTTCCACCGACGCATGGATTCAAGACTGGTGCACTTATTAGTTAAACCGTTCGCCTCCGGGTGTTTCGAGTTCAAGTCTGGATGAGGATTGATCTTGCTGGTAATAGCTTGAGCCCCTGAATAAGGGGTCGAAGCGTACATCTTGAGACCATGTACAACATATTACCAAATCGGCACCATGGGTTCGGGTGCAAGTGATGTAACCGTGAAAGATGTTGAGCAGCCCAACATCGGTTTACACACGCATAATAGGAAGGCAGCGCTGTCGACTGGTCAGTCGTGTAAGAAGTGTGCATTATCGATCACAAATATATTGGTGATCTGTAGGTTGCGCATACACCATGCCCGGTGTAAAGTGCCGTGGTCCCCCCCGGGGGGCTGCATCAAACCGTTCGCCACGCGAACTACCCAATGGAACGAACTCGATGCATTTAATAAGAAGAAGAGATGATAATGAAACACGGTCGATTTAAGAGTTGAAAACGTTGAAATGCCTATAAGCAAGTCTTAAGTTGGTGGTGACCGTTACGCCCCAACAAATTGGTGCCTTACCCTACACCAAAGAGCCATTCAACATGGTTCAAGTGAGCGATAATCACGCTCTACGCTCAGTTCGACAGCTGCAAGGCAATCACTCGCTAAGTTCAGAGCTAATACATGCAACACGCCGGCATTGTTTCCACCGACGCATGGATTCAAGACTGGTGCACTTATTAGTTAAACCGTTCGCCTCCGGGTGTTTCGAGTTCAAGTCTGGATGAGGATTGTTCTTGCTGGTAATAGCTTGAGCCCCTGAATAAGGGGCCGAAGCGTACATCTTGAGAGTAAATGTACAACATATTACCAAATCGGCACCGTGGGTTCTGGTGCAAGTGATGTAACCATGAAAGATGTTGAGCAGCCCAACATCGGTTTACACACGCATAAGGGGTTTATTGTTATCTGTAGGTTGCGCATACACCATACCCGGTGTAAAGTGCCGTGGTCCCCCAGGGGGCTGCATCAAAACGTTCGCCATGCGAACTACCCAATGGAACGAACTCGATGTATTGAAAGAGATGAACAATTAATAGCGAGAATAGGGGCCCGGAAGCAATTCCGCGGCCCTACGGTCGATTCAAGAGTTGAAACGTTGTACAATCGTGGATAGCACCTAGTGCTAATATGGTGAGAGATAATGTGTGAGGAAATTTAGTTTCCTAAAGTTTAGTTAGTGGTTTCCGTTGTGCCCTAACAAACTTAAAGTTGGTGGTGACCGTTACACCCCAACAAATTGGTGCCTTACCCAACACCAAAGAGCCATTCCATATGGTTCTAGAGAGAGAGAGTTGTGTGGAAATTTATTTCCCACTAAGCGAGTGTGTGTCTGTAGTGGAACGAATTCTGGTTGATCCTACCAGTAATATACGCTTGTCTCAAAGGTTAAGCCATGCATGTCTAAGTACAAACATAAATGAATGTGAAACCGCATAAGGCTCAGTATAACAGCTATAATTCACAAGATCATCCTACCACTAGTTACTTGGATAACTGTGGAAAATCCAGAGCTAATACATGCAACATGCCGGGACTGTTGCCCTCGCGGGTAGCTGAACTGGTGCACTTATTAGTTAAACCAATCGCCTCCGGGCGGCTTGAGTTGAAGTCTGGATAAGGACGCAGATCGTATGGTCGCTTGTCGACTGACGACAGATCTTTCAAATGTCTGCCCTATCAACTATTGATGGTAGTGTAGAGGACTACCATGGTTGCGACGGGTAACGGGGAATCAGGGTTCGATTCCGGAGAGGGAGCCTGAGAAATGGCTACCACATCCAAGGAAGGCAGCAGGCGCGTAAATTACCCAATCCCAGTACGGGGAGGTAGTGACGAGAAATAACAATATGGACCTCTCTAACGATGGTCCATAATTGGAATGAGTTGAGTATAAATCCTTCAACAAGGATCAAGTGGAGGGCAAGTCTGGTGCCAGCAGCCGCGGTAATTCCAGCTCCACTAGCGTATATTAAAGTTGTTGCGGTTAAAACGTTCGAAGTTGATTGCCCGTCCAGACACGTGACCGCCACGGGCGCCCGGTTACACGCCGGGGCCGTTCGTGCGCGCGCTCACGGCTGCGACTCACAATGGTGTACTTGGGCGTTACTCTGTGAACGAGTACCGTGCTACCGGTTAACTCCGGCACGGGCTCCTCATGGTGCTCAAGATACTCACATTTACCTTGAACAAATTAGAGTGCTCAAAGCAGGCTAAGACAAAGCGTCCGGCCCCCCCGTGGGGTTGGCGTTGGCCGAGAATAATCTTGCATGGAATAATGGAATATGACCTCGGTTTATACGATTTCGTTGGTTTGTCAGAAACCTAGAGGTAATGATTAACAGAAGTAGTTGGGGGCATTGGTATTACGGCGCGAGAGGTGAAATTCGTAGACCGTCGTAGGACCAACTGAAGCGAAAGCGTTTGCCATGGATGCTTTCTTTAATCAAGAACGAAAGTTAGAGGATCGAAGGCGATTAGATACCGCCCTAGTTCTAACCGTAAACGATGCCAATTAGCAATTGGGAGACGCTACCCCTATTCGGTGCTCTCAGTCGCTTCCGGGAAACCAAAATCGGGTTCCGGGGGAAGTATGGTTGCAAAGTTGAAACTTAAAGGAATTGACGGAAGGGCACCACAAGAAGTGGAGCTTGCGGCTTAATTTGACTCAACACGGGAAAATTTACCAGGTCCAAACTTATCGAGGTAAGACAGATTGATAGCTCTTTCTCAAATTTAAGGGTAGTGGTGCATGGCCGTTCTTAGTTCGTGGAATGATTTGTCTGGTTAATTCCGATAACGAACGTGACTCAAACATGCTAACTAGAACGCTGTCAGCAGTGCGCCTCCGGGCGCACCTGACGTTACAGCCGGGCGGCGCCTTCACGGGCGGTCGTCGGCTACGTTTGCCCTGCTTAGCGGGACAACTTGTGTTTAGCAAGCTGAGAATGAGCGATAACAGGTCCGTGATGCCCTTAGATGTTCTGGGCTGCACGCGTGCTACAATGTGGGTCGCAGCGTGTTCTCGCCAATAGGCGCCCCCATTCCGAGAGGAACGGGAAATCACTAAAATGCCCATCTAGTCGGGATTGGGGACTGCAACGGTCCCCATGAACCTGGAATTTCTAGTAAGCACTAGTCATTAGCTAGTGCTGATTACGTCCCTGCCCTTTGTACACACCGCCCGTCGCTACTACCGATGGATTATTTAGTGAGGTTTCTGGAGGCTTACCTTCCGCGGTTCCTTCGTGAGCTGCAGCTGGCATGGCTGAAGTTGACCGAACTTGATGATTTAGAGGAAGTAAAAGTCGTAACAAGGTTTCCGTAGGTGAACCTGCGGAAGGATCATTACTGATGATCGTCCGCGAGTGACCAACCATGGGCTGCCTTCGGTGTAGCTCGGTCGCTCGCTTGCTATGTGTCAGAATTTGTTGAAAGCCAACTCGTTCGTTGTACACTTTGATGGGTGACCATCACTGTGTCTCCGTGCCGAGCTAGATCTCCCCTAGCCGTAAGGCACTTGAACGCCCCTTCGACGACGAGTTGCATGTGTGTGGTATGTGTCAGAATCTGGTGAAGCTTTCTGCATGTGATGTGCCTTGTGTGGATCCGTGGCCATTGCATTGTGTCTGGTGCTTAGATACCCAGACACTTAGAACGCTTGCGCGGAAAGCAAACTCGATCGTTGTACACTTTGATGGGTGACCATCACTGTGTCTCCGTGCCGTGCTAGATCCCCCCTAGCCGTAAGGCACTTTGAACGCCCCTTCGACGACGAGTTACAAGAGTGTGGTATGTGTCAGAATCTGGTGAAGCTTTCTGCATGTGATGTGCCTTGTGTGGATCCGTGGCCATTGCATTGTGTCTGGTGTGTAGGTACCCAGACACTTAGAACGCTTGCGCGGAAAGCAAACTCGATCGTTGTACACTTTGATGGGCAACCATCACTGTGTCTCCGTGCCGTGCTAGATCTCCCCTAGCCGTAAGGCACTTTGAACGCCCCTTCGACGACGAGTTACAAGAGTGTGGTATGTGTCATAATCTGGTGAAGCTTTCTGCATGTGATGTGCCTTGTGTGGATCCATGGCCATTGCATTGTGTCTGGTGTGTAGGTACCCAGACACTTAAGCAAACTCGATCGTTGTACACTTTGATGGGCGAGCATCACTGTGTCTCCGTGCCGTGTAAGAGCTCCCCTGGCCATCAGGCACTTGAAAGGTCCTTGGACGACGAGTTACAATAGTGGTGTGTTAGATACGTCAGATTACGGTGTCTACTACTGTGCAATACGTATCCGGCTACGGCACGGAACGAACGGGAACTGTGGTGCAGACAAACAAGAGTTAAGCCTATTAGTCATTAACTCTAAGGACGGGGCCATGGGGCGGTACACAAAGGATACGGATGAGCGAGTATGCAGGCCCAATACTCAATAGCTCGATCCGATCCAA
>NW_026045163.1:62500-85000 GCF_943734845.2 Anopheles funestus
TCCAAAGGTCAGCTCAGAGTGGACAGAAACCACCCGTTGAGCATAAGGACAAAAGCTGGTTTGATCCTAACGTTCAGTACACGCCGGGACAGCGAAAGCTTGGCCTTACGATCCTTTTGGTATAACGAGTTTTTAGCAAGAGGTGTCAGAAAAGTTACCACAGGGATAACTGGCTTTTTTTTTTTTTTTTTAGATAATTGTAGAGGTTTATTCATGGAATATTTACAATTCAACAATTGAACCCCTACTCGCCCACCGAGTTCTTTCCCCGCGAGGGATTACTTAAAACTAGGTGTCTTATTGCCTATATAGGCATTACTGATCCGTGCTAATGCACCTGCGCGTGTATTTATGATTATCTACTCATGTTCTATTTTAAGAATTCTCTGTGATGCGCCCACGTTGGGCCTTCAAATTATCTATAAGTCCCCGACAGTCTCGGACTCCTATTCTTTAACGGGACGATGTATCGGCCTCTAATGCCGCGGCAGCTTCCGCAGCAGAGAGGCCTCCCGTTTGAGTACCGCTGGCCGGTGACTCAACGGTGGATGGATACCCGTTTTCATCCTCACTGGAGGATCCTCCTTCCTCGCCATGCAGCCATGCCAGGGAGGCCACGGACCTTCGCCTCTCCCTGAACCTCGCGACTCGTTCGCGAATGGCCGCACGACGCGCAGCTGTAGTAGGCGACGGAGGTGGTGATGGGGGCCGCCCACCTCGCTGCAACTCCCTTGCTCTTGCTCGAGCCGCATTCCTCGCAACATTCCGGCGCTGGTTGCGAGCGACAGCCACCGAGTTGTCGGGGAGGCGTGCAGCAGACAGCTGGTCCTGCGCGGCTAACTCCTCCCTTTCCGCATTCCAGCCATCTTGCAGCTCGTCGGTTATCCGTGCGACGAACTCGCAAATGCCGCTCCACCTCTCCGGGCTCTCAAGCAAGGCTGCCTCGAAGCCCTCGGGGGTGATCTGGTTCGATCTCCCCGCCTCGAACAGCACCTCCCGTTCAGCGGCAAAACGCGGACAGGAAAATACGACGTGTTCCGCCGTCTCGGCAACGCCAGGACATCTGGGGCAGTCCGGGGACGACGTGAAGCCCATCCGGCACAGGTAGTCACGGAAAAATCCGTGGCCAGACAATACCTGCGCCAACTGGAACGTCACGTCTCCATGCTTCCGTGACTGCCATGCCCTCACGTCGGGTAGCACTCGATGCGTCCACCGAGTGTACCGACTGGCGTCTTCGCTGGCAGCATCCGCGTCCCACCGCTGCTGCCACTGCTCATACGTCTGGTCACGCTCCAGCTCACGAACGCCAGACCTGGGGATCTCGTTGGCTGGATCGTTCAGCCGTTGATGGACCCTGCTGTCCTCCTCTATCTGCAGGCATATTGGAATGAGACCGGCCAGCAGCACGGCCGTCTCACCCCTCACCGTCCGGAAAGCCCGACAAACACGAATGGCCGTTGTCCTCTGCACGCGCTGCACCAATCTACGGCATTGGCGCAGCTGCAGCCCCTCCGACCATACTGGGGCCCCGTAGCGCAGGATGGAGTCCGCTACGGCCGCCAGCAGTCGGGCACGCGACGACTTCGGTCCACTGTGGTTCGGCATGAGGCGCGTGACGGCTTCCGCGACCTTCATGGCCTTCGCTGCAGCCTGCTGAACGTGCGGCAACCATGACAGGTGGTCGTGCAACCAAACTCCAAGATAACGGATGGAGCGCTGGGATTGCACGACCACACCTCCGATGTTGATGCTCACGACCGGATGACGCTTCAGGGTGGAGATGAGCGTCATTTCCGTCTTCTCTGGCGCCAACGAGAGACGGTTCCGGTCCAGCCAGTCCATGATTACCGCGATGGCTCGTTCAGCAGTCGAGGAAGCGGCTTGGGGTGTCGTTGCGGGGACCAAGACGACAAGGTCATCAGCGTAGCCAATAACCTCGGCCCCCTCAGGCAACTGGACACCCAGGACCCCGTCGTACAGCACGTTCCAAAGCGTGGGTCCCAAAATGGAACCCTGTGGAACGCCCGCACTGATGTTACGCTCGACAGGGCCCTCGCTGGTGTCGATAACCAGCCGCCGGTCCTCGAAATAGCTCCTCAGTATCTGCTGCAGCGATGACGGTACCCCCTTGTCCCTCAGCGCGTTGGCGATGGCTTGCCAGGGCGCAGAGTTAAAGGCGTTGCGGATATCAAGTGCCACCACCATCAGGCAGCGCTTGTCTCGGGCGTTGGTGCGGCGAAAGGACATGGCCGTCCTGCCCGCTTCGACAACGCGCTGGATCGCACTGATGGTGGATCTGCCTCGCCGGAAACCGTACTGCCCGTCCGACAGCCGTTCCGCATCCGGTTCCTCCAGGAACTCGTTGAGGCGGTTAAGAATTAGGCGCTCCAACACCTTGCCGAGTGCGTCGAGCATGCACAGCGGCCGGTAGGAGGAGCTTTCCCCGGGAGGCTTGCCAGGCTTTGGCAGCAGTACCAGTCGTTGCCTCTTCCAGGGCGCTGGAAACGCACCCCGGTCCAGGCAGTCCTGGTACAAACGGACGAAAACCTCCGGGTACTTCCTAATGACCGTCTTAACCGCCGCGTTGGGGATACCGTCCAGTCCAGGCGCTTTCCGGTTCGCCATCGATCCCACGATGGACAACAGCTCGCCCACGGTGACAGGGGTCAACGAAGAACTCCGCTCCTCGGTGTCGACGCTCGATGATTCAGCGTCCGGCCAGTCAACAGGCGGATGTGTCGGGAACAGATCGTTGGCTATCCGCTCCAACACGACACGCTCAGTCTCAGGTGGCACGAAGCAGCCACGAAGACGAGACATGACCACCCGATAACCGGCCCCAAACTCGTTGGTTTCCGCCTGTTGAATCAGCTCATCGAGCTGCGCTCGCTTGCTGGCCCGGACAGCCTTCTCGACGGCTCTCCTCGCCGACCGATGATGTGCAGCCACGATGCTGCGCTCCTGCAGGTCGGTGGTATGAAGCATCCGCTCGTGCACGGCCGCACACTCCTCCCGAAGACGCAAGATCTCCGGAGTCCACCAGTAGAGGTCTCGATGGGGGTCACGATGCGACATGGTGACGCGCTCCATCGTGTCGTCGCATGCATCTAGCATGGCGTCGACCATCCCCTCCTGGCTGACGGCTCGTTCCGGAAAACCGGCCGTCTGGAGTGCGGCTGCGAATGCCTCCACCGAAAACTGCGTCGTCTTCCATCTCCGGCCAGCGTGCCGAAACGTGGTGGATGACGAAGAGGACCCCTGTCCCCGCTGACGATGCTGCTGCTGTTGTCGCTGCTGTCTCCCGTTCAGGTGACGATGCTGCTGCTGCAGGTGCTGCTGCTGCTGGTGCTGCTGCTGCTGGTGCTGCTGCTGTTGTCGTCGCTGCTGGTCGAGAGTTGGAGACCCCACGGTGAAGAAAATGTACCGGTGGTCCGACGCCGTATAGTGGCACGAAGTGGTGTTCGCTGCCACCTCCCAAGTGTCTGGACGAGCAATGGATGCGCTCGCGAAAGACACATCCACGACACTGGGAGTGGCGACTCCGTTGCCCACGAACGTCGGGACCGATCCTTGGTTCAGGATCACAAGCCCAAGCTGCCGGATTGTGTCCAGCAGCTCTTCGCCGCGCCGGGTGGTACGTTGGCTACCCCACTCCTCATTCCAGGCGTTGAAATCGCCTGCCAGGACGATGCGAGGGTGGGGTTGGGCCTCCAACTCCACCGCCTCCAGAAGTTGCTCGAACTCGCCGGCGTTGAGACGTGGAGGGGCGTAACAGCTGATGAAGACCACCCCTCCAATCTGCGCAGCAGCCAACCCGGGCATGGCACAGCGCCAAACCCGCTGGATTGGAAGGTGGCCGGTTGCCACCACAGCTGCTCTCCCCGACGAATCCACCGTCCAGTTACCGCTGCCCTCTGGAGGTCGATACACCTCTGACAGCAGCAGCACGTCGACCCGCTTCGTGCGGGCTGTTTGCAGGGCCAGATCCTGAGCAGTGCGTCCACCACCCAGGTTGACCTGCATCACCCTCACTACACCCGACACTGTTGACCTTGTCGGCACGATGAGTGGCCCACTCGATGGGGCCCCTGGCAGACAATGCACTTAGCTGCCGACGTGCACTGACTAACGCGGTGGCCTACCTCGCCACACTGCAAACACTGACCCGTCCGGTCAGTTGAAGAACGGCAGTCCCGCGCCAGGTGCCCCATCAGCAGGCAACGGAAGCAGCGCTGACGGTCGAGCGGCTTCTTCGGCACTTCGCGGATGCCGCTGACACATTGGCAGAGTGTCAACTTCTGACCAATGAGACTCCGTGCCTTGGCCAGTGGGAGTCGAACACGCGCTCGCTTTGTGCCATCACGGAGCTCCCAAAGCTCGACGTGAGTGATGCCAGCCGCTGACCCCAGCTTCTCCTCAATGGCAAGCTTCACGTCACTCTCTTTGGCCAGAGAGTCGACGTTGGTGATGAGAAGCTCACCCATCTCCGTCACCACTCGTGCCTCGCCATCCTCACCTAGCGCTAGCTGGATCCGGCGAGCCAGCTCCGCGCTATCGACGTTCTTCCGCAACGGTACAAGCAGATGACCTTGCACGGTCCGGCGCCCCATGCCGATGTCTGCCCTGACGTCCTGCAGCTCCTGAGATGTACGCAGCTTCACGTACATCTCTGTCCAGGTTTTGTCCGAACCTGGGACCACCGCAATGCGGTCAGGACGCGGAGGACGCCCCTTAGACTGGGCACGATGCTGCTGATGTTGTTGCTGCTGACTCTGCTGCTGCTGCTGGCGCATCTGAGGTGGCCGGTACGGCTGGCCCACCTGCTGCGGTTGCTGCTGCTGCTGAGTCGAACGTTGCGATCGGCTCTTCCGACCGCTCACGACCGTAGCCCAGGACATCTGCTGCTGTTGCCGCTGCTGCTGACGTTGCGGTTGCTGCTGCTGCTGCTGCTGCTGGCCATTAGCCGACACTGCGACCGTCCGTCGCTGCGGCTGTGGCTGGCTGCGCTGCTGCTGCTGCTGCTGCTGCTGCTGCTGCCGCTGTTGTTGTTGCTGCTGCCGCTGCTGCTGCTGCTGCCGCTGCTGCTGCTGCTGCTGCTGCTGCTGCTGCTGCAGTTGCGAAGCTTTCTTCGCACGGTTGCGCTGCTGCCGGCTGCGTTTTGTCCTGGCACTGCCCTGACCAACAGGCTGTGCCGAGGAATGAAGCGCCGTCAAGGAACGCATGCCCTCTTGAAGCGCTTCCAGCGTACACTTCAGGGCCACTTCACGTTCCCGGCTAAGTCGCAGCTCTTCCGTCAGCGACTCGATCTGTTTGGCGAAGTTCTCCAGCATCTTGTGCTGGAAAGCCAGCACCGACGCTTCGCCATCGTCGTGGGGAGCCACGGTTGAAGACATCTCCCCTGCCGCTACCACTGGCGGCACCACCGTCTGCTCGAGAAGAGAGGCGTCGGAAAATTCCGCATCGTCCTCCTCCTCGGAATTATCAGCCTCGGACGGAACCGCCACCGTTGGTCCGGCCGGCCGTGGTGTCTCCGGTAAAGGGGAAGGGGTATCGGACCGCTTCCGAGGCGTGGACGACGACCGCACCCCGGAACGAAGCACCCGCCCCTCCATTCTCCGCTCCTTTCACAAAAAACCGCCTGCACGAATCGTTCAGACGGAACAAGGGAATATTCCCTTCAACATCTGCCAAGGTAACGACCGTCCGTCGCTAGAGCCCCTTTGGCAGATTTCCCGTCCGCGGATCGCAAGAATAAAAAACTCCCACTTTTTTCTTTATTAAAAACAATTTCGCAAGAGAAAACCGCAAGAATAAGAATTTTTAATAAATTCCGCAAGAGATTCAAGAAAACACCAAAAAACGGGTTCGTCGCCTGCTGACGCGTTGAAGTCTCTCGTTTTGGCGTTCCCGGGGAAGGATTCGGAGCCAAAGAACCGTTCCCGGTCTCCTGCTAAGCGTTCCCGGTCTCCGGCTGCGCGTTCTCACTCTCTGACCGCTAAGCGCCGGAAAGGTATGCAATTCGCATCGAGTTTTATAGCACCGTAACGCTTCGTAACGCTGGTGTCCCGGCTAAGCGCTACCGCTACCGGTCACTGGTGGCGCTGCAGACGTCGAAGAGAAGGAGGTTGCTGTCTTCGCTGGAAGTTGCGGAACCCGCCACGGGTGGCGCTGTCGTCATAAAAAGGGAGCTTTTACGTTGGGTTGTTGTCCTCACTGCTCGAAAACGCTTCGTGGTGTTGTTGATGACACAAACACACGCGACGACACACCTGACGCCACCGTACCACGCTGTTGCACGCACTTTCACGTCGAGTTTTTACTGTTTATCTCTTTTTAAAAGCACTTTACGTCGCCGGAAAACGATAGTTTATGCTCCCTAGCATGTGTTTTACCACTTTTCCAATGTTCTAACACGGTATTTCGATATTTATTCGCCACTGAAGTTCCCCATACAAAGTGTATGGGGACACTTTAAACTGAGTTTTAGCGCAGTAAATTGAAGTAAAACGATTTCCTTTTTCAATATTCGCTAAGAATGACACTCAATTCGCCCTTTTCGACTATTGTTCCGCTATTTATAAGCACTTTTGCACAATATTTTTGCAAAAAATACGGAGCGACACAAAGCACGTCTAAACTGCTGGCTTGACAGCTACGCACCACACAGGGATAACTGGCTTGTGGCCGCCAAGCGTTCATAGCGACGTGGCTTTTTGATCCTTCGATGTCGGCTCTTCCTATCATTGTAAAGCAAAATTTACCAAGCGTAGGATTGTTCACCCTTTCAAGGGAACGTGAGCTGGGTTTAGACCGTCGTGAGACAGGTTAGTTTTACCCTACTGGTGTGCATTGTTTGTCGCTATCTTAACGGAATTCCTGTGCAGTACGAGAGGAACCACAGGTACGGACCACTGGCTCAATACTAGTTCGAACGGACTATGGTATGACGCTACGTCCGCTGGATTATGCCTGAACGCCTCTAAGGTCGTATCCAATCCGAGCTGATAGCGCTTCTTATACCCATTAGGTGGTCGTAAGCTAGCGGGCCTAACAACCCTCCGAGAACCGTCCGTGCTGTCCATTGGCACACTGGCGTCTCATCCCCGCTTACTACTAGGCCGCAAAGGGCGGGTTCGCGCTGCACGTGTTAGTACCATACATGTTGGGAACACCGGTGGACGAGCTTGCCGACTGTGGATATCACTAGTTTCGACACCTACGACCGCCCGCAAACGACGGGACTACAGGCTGGGAGCTTCAAGTTGTAGAGATGCGTTCGCATCGATCCTCTCAGGCGACCCATGCTTGGTGGTTAGTGCTTGCGCGTGCGCGCCCCGTGTGTGCTGGAATTGGCCAACCAGTGCACATTGGTGGTGCGTACCGTGACTTGCACCATGTGACGAGAGTGTTGAAGAACACTGTGTGGTGACTCTATGCCTATGTGATGGGGTGCTTGTAACACACGACCGAACCGACGGCTCGTTGGATGGTCACGACAGTGTGGTGCAGGTGCGCCCATGTGTAACGAATACATGAGTGCCGTTGGAGGTTAGCGGTTGGTTGGTTGCATGC
This sequence comes from Anopheles funestus, assembly GCF_943734845.2. Lineage (NCBI taxonomy): Eukaryota > Metazoa > Arthropoda > Insecta > Diptera > Culicidae > Anopheles > Anopheles funestus. Next base: position 70,076 of record NW_026045163.1, read on the forward strand.
TACAACTTCGCGTTGTACATGGGCTGGCCGCTGCGCTTCCTTCGGGTTGCCACTTGATGTTGATAGGGTTGATGTATTGTGTTCGTTGACTTTTGGTTCATTCCAAAAGTCTTCGGACTTAGATAATTTTACAAGTGTCGGCGCTCTCGGACCGAAAATAAGAAGACAACTAAGAAGAAAAAGAGAAAGAAGCTAATAGTGGAAAGTATTCTTCTTCAAAGAAGGAACAAAAATTTTACAAGTGTTGAAAAATTTCCTAAGTCCAAAAAATTTTCTAAGTCCAGAAAATTTTCTAAGTCCCACAAAATGGAACATGATGAAGAAGATACAGAAGTTGAAAATTTTTCTAAGTCCAAAAAATTTTCTAAGTCCAGAAAATTTTCTAAGTCCAAAGTGTTGGAACAATTTCCAAAGGCCCATAGGTTGCACTGAATTTTCCTAAGTTGGCCACAAGTACCCATGAGGTATCGAGAAGGTTCACCCGAAGGACATAATATGTCCCAAAGTACCGATAGAGTACCCACAAATAGCACCGAATGGGCCTAAGTTGGCCAAAAGTACCGATAGAGCACCCACAAGTAGCACTGAGTTGGCCTAAGTTGGCCAAAAGTACCGATAGAGTACCCGCAAAGAGCACCCAATTGGCCTATGTTGGCCAAAAGTACCGATAGAGTACCCACAAGTAGCACTGAGTTGGCCTAAGTTGGCCAAAAGTACCGATAGAGTACCCACAAATAGCACCCCATGGGCCTAAGTTGGCCAAAAGTACCGATAGAGCACCCACAAGTAGCACCCAATTGGCCTATGTTGGCCAAAAGTACCGATAGAGTACCCATAAGCAGCACCCAATTGGCCTATGTTGGCCAAAAGTACCGATAGAGTACCCACAAATAGCACCGAATGGGCCTAAGTTGGCCAAAAGTACCGATAGAGTACCCACAAATAGCACCGAATGGGCCTAAGTTGGCCAAAAGTACCGATAGAGTACCCACAAATAGCACCGCGTTGGCCTAAGTTGGCCAAAAGTACCGATAGAGTACCCACAAGTAGCACTGAGTTGGCCTAAGTTGGCCAAAAGTACTGATAGAGTACCCACAAATAGCACCGAATGGGCCTAACATGGCCAAAAGTACCGATAGAGTACCCACAAATAGCACCGAATGGGCCTAACATGGCCAAAAGTACCGATAGAGCACCCACATATAGCACCCCATTGGCCTAAGTTGGCCAAAAGTACCGATAGAGTACCCACAAAGAGCACCCAATTGGCCTAAGTTGGCCAAAAGTACCGCCAAGTAGCACCATAGAGGCCCGAGTAGAGCGAAATGTGGGCCAAATTGAACATTTGAAAATTTTTACAAGTCCAGAAAATTTTCTAAGTCCAGAAAATTTTCTAAGTCCAAAGAGTTGGACAAATTTCCTTAGGCCCAAAGGTTGCACTGAATGTTCCTAAGTTGGCCATCAGTACCCATGAAGTATAGCGAAGGTTCACCCGAAAGACACAATACGCCCTAAAGTACCCACAGAGTACCCACAAGTTGCACCCAATTGGCCTAAGTTGGCCAGAAGTACCGACAAGTACCACCATAGAAGCCCGAGTAGAGCGAAATGTGGGCCAAAGTACCGAGTAGTTGCCACAAATGCCCAAATGGATACCAAAATGTGGTACCAAGTACCTAACTGTTGCAACAAATGCTAGCTTTCTGAGCAAAAGCTGTGGACCAATTTCGTAGAAGAACCGCCTAGGCGAAAAGGCAAAAATCGCCGAAGCTGGCCCGCTCGCAGAGCTCGCGGGCCAGGAGATACTCATAGGGCGATTTACTAGAGTGGGGAACTTGAGAATTTTTGTGTCCGAGACTTTGGGCAACTTCGCGGCCGCCCCCTTAAAGTAAAAGATTTTCTCTGGGTGCCTAAAATTCGCAATTCCCGCAAAGTCGGGAAGACGTTAAAGTTTTTGCCCAAAAAATGGCCATCGATTTAAGGTGATTTTCCAATAAGAAAATGCTTCCTATTTTGAATTTTTTCGAATATTTCCTAAACTAAGCGTCGGAGCACATGGCCGTGGAGGAACTTTTGGTAGCTTTTGGCAAGGGCTATCGGATGAAATAATAAGAAAGGCCATCAGAGCGATATTGGATTAATGCGGGCTCATAAACGCACCTGAGAAGTGAAAATTGGTACCTTGCACGCAGGATGCAAGAAATGCTTGAGTGTTAACCATCATCGGTACCAAGTACCTAGGTTATATCGAGTGCGTAGATGGAAGTCGGTACCAAAGGGAAACCTTCCTAGGCTAGGTGCACGCAAGTGAGTATGGATCGATCAGTAGAAAGATGGGAAGCCATAGGAAACCTTCCTAGGCTAGGTGCACGCAAGTGAGTATGGATCGATCAGTAGAAAGATGGGAAGCCATAGGAAACCTTCCTAGGCTAGGTGCACGCAAGTGAGTATGGATCGATCAGTAGAAAGATGGGAAGCCCAAGGAAACCTTCCTAGGCTAGGTGCACGCAAGTGAGTATGGATCGATCAGTAGAAAGATGGGAAGCCCAAGGAAACCTTCCTAGGCTAGGTGCACGCAAGTGAGTATGGATCGATCAGTAGAAAGATGGGAAGCCATAGGAAACCTTCCTAGGCTAGGTGCACGCAAGTGAGTATGGATCGATCAGTAGAAAGATGGGAAGCCCAAGGAAACCTTCCTAGGCTAGGTGCACGCAAGTGAGTATGGATCGATCAGTAGAAAGATGGGAAGCCCAAGGAAACCTTCCTAGGCTAGGTGCACGCAAGTGAGTATGGATCGATCAGTAGAAAGATGGGAAGCCATAGGAAACCTTCCTAGGCTAGGTGCACGCAAGTGAGTATGGATCGATCAGTAGAAAGATGGGAAGCCCAAGGAAACCTTCCTAGGCTAGGTGCACGCAAGTGAGTATGGATCGATCAGTAGAAAGATGGGAAGCCATAGGAAACCTTCCTAGGCTAGGTGCACGCAAGTGAGTATGGATCGATCAGTAGAAAGATGGGAAGCCATAGGAAACCTTCCTAGGCTAGGTGCACGCAAGTGAGTATGGATCGATCAGTAGAAAGATGGGAAGCCCAAGGAAACCTTCCTAGGCTAGGTGCACGCAAGTGAGTATGGATCGATCAGTAGAAAGATGGGAAGCCCAAGGAAACCTTCCTAGGCTAGGTGCACGCAAGTGAGTATGGATCGATCAGTAGAAAGATGGGAAGCCATAGGAAACCTTCCTAGGCTAGGTGCACGCAAGTGAGTATGGATCGATCAGTAGAAAGATGGGAAGCCCAAGGAAACCTTCCTAGGCTAGGTGCACGCAAGTGAGTATGGATCGATCAGTAGAAAGATGGGAAGCCCAAGGAAACCTTCCTAGGCTAGGTGCACGCAAGTGAGTATGGATCGATCAGTAGAAAGATGGGAAGCCCAAGGAAACCTTCCTAGGCTAGGTGCACGCAAGTGAGTATGGATCGATCAGTAGAAAGATGGGAAGCCATAGGAAACCTTCCTAGGCTAGGTGCACGCAAGTGAGTATGGATCGATCAGTAGAAAGATGGGAAGCCCAAGGAAACCTTCCTAGGCTAGGTGCACGCAAGTGAGTATGGATCGATCAGTAGAAAGATGGGAAGCCCAAGGAAACCTTCCTAGGCTAGGTGCACGCAAGTGAGTATGGATCGATCAGTAGAAAGATGGGAAGCCATAGGAAACCTTCCTAGGCTAGGTGCACGCAAGTGAGTATGGATCGATCAGTAGAAAGATGGGAAGCCCAAGGAAACCTTCCTAGGCTAGGTGCACGCAAGTGAGTATGGATCGATCAGTAGAAAGATGGGAAGCCCAAGGAAACCTTCCTAGGCTAGGTGCACGCAAGTGAGTATGGATCGATCAGTAGAAAGATGGGAAGCCATAGGAAACCTTCCTAGGCTAGGTGCACGCAAGTGAGTATGGATCGATCAGTAGAAAGATGGGAAGCCCAGTACCAAATGCCCTAGTGAAGACCGTAAACGAATATCATGAACCGAGAAGGAGCACCAAATGCCCTAGTGAAGACCGTAAACGAATATCATGAACCGATAAGGAGCACCAAATGCCCTAGTGAAGACCGTAAACGAATATCATGAACCGATAAGGAGCACTAAATGCCCTAGTGAAGACCGTAAACGAATATCATGAACCGAGAAGTAGCAACGAATGCCTGAAAAAGTACCAAGTCCACGGTATAGAGTAACGAGAGTTAACCGCCGTGATGTATGCAATGAGGGCAGCCATTGCATGGGTTCTGGACTTGGTTCGCGAATAACTTTTTTGCTAGACATCGGACAAAGTTGACGTGGAAGAACGAAATGTAGCATTTGGTGCCACCTATCCAAAACTTTTTCAAGATTGAAGATCCGATCGATACAGCCTGAGTTATAGGCAAAAGTTGGTGCAAAATTGAGCATTTTTAATGGTGAAAAATCGGTAATCCTCGAATAGCTCCTGTTGGAAGCATCGGACCACATGGTCGTGGAGGAACATATTGTAGCGGGCGGTGTCAAGTATCGACACCCAAAACCGCATGTCCGATGGACGGAAAATGACCAAGTTATAGTGAAAACTTGGTTGCACCAAATTCCCGAAGAAGTGCAACGAGAAGGTGAATGCGATGGTTGTTCGTCGAATAGCTCCGGCCACAGACATGGTAGCGATTAGTGGTGCATGGAAGAAATCTAGCCACAAGTGCCATCTACCCATGGCCAGAAGAAAGTGTGGCCATATCTTGGATACCGGCGGAGCTATGGGGCAAATATGGGCCAAAAATGGTGCAAGTTGGACCAAAAATCCGAAAAAGTACCTAGGTAAATGCGATGGTTGTTCGTCGAATAGCTCCGGCCACAGACATGGTAGCGATTAGTGGTGCATGGAAGAAATCTAGCCACAAGTGCCATCTACCCATGGCCAGAAGAAAGTGTGGCGCTATCTTGGATACCGGCGGAGCTATGGGGCAAATATGGGCCAAAAATGGTGAAGTTGGACCAAAAATCCGACCAAGTGCGCGAGGCGCTTTCGTGAATAGCTCCGGCCACAGACATGGTAGCGATTAGTGGTGCATGGAAGAAATCTAGCCACAAGTGCCATCTAGCCATGGCCAGAAGAAAGTGTGGCCATATCTTGGATACCGGCGGAGCTATGGGGCAAATATGGGCCAAAAATGGTGCAAGTTGGACCAAAAATCCGAAAAAGTACCTAGGTAAATGCGATGGTTGTTCGTCGAATAGCTCCGGCCACAGACATGGTAGCGATTAGTGGTGCATGGAAGAAATCTAGCCACAAGTGCCATCTACCCATGATCAGAAGAAAGTGTGGCGCTATCTTGGATACCGGCGGAGCTATGGGGCAAATATGGGCCAAAAATGGTGAAGTTGGACCAAAAATCCGACCAAGTGCGCGAGGCGCTTTCGTGAATAGCTCCGGCCACAGACATGGTAGCGATTAGTGGTGCATGGAAGAAATCTAGCCACAAGTGCCATCTACCCATGGCCAGAAGAAAGTGTGGCCATATCTTGGATACCGGCGGAGCTATGGGGCAAATATGGGCCAAAAATGGGTAAAATTGTACGGTCCAAAGCCAAGGGTAAATTTTTTTATTCCTCTAATAACTTCTAGCACAGACATTGAATCGGTTGGTGATGTATGGATGAAATGTAGCAAACAGTTGGAACTACCCATAAAATCTTAAAGATTGACGATCCAATGTATAGAACCGGAGTAATGTGCGATACTTGGTGAAAAATCGAGTGAAAAATTAGCTATAAACTGTTTTTGGCCCATAACTCGAATACTAGACATCGGAAGGGGGGGTCGTAGAACGATTTTTTGTTGCCCTATCGATTCCCTATCGAACGAGCAAAAGTTGTTTTTTTGACCAAAAAGGACCCCTACTCTAGTAAAATTGGCCTGATTTTACTAGTCCCCGGTACCCGTACAGGCAAAATGAGCAAAATGCTCAAGTATGAATGGTTTTTGGCTAATAACTCGAATACTAGACGTCGCAGGGGGGTGTCGTGGAACAATTTTTGGTAGCCCTTGAAATTATCTATCGAATGACATATACTTGATTTTTGGCCAAAAAGTTCCCTAGACTAGTAAAAATCGCATCATTTTACTAGAGTCGGGTACCCTGGACGAAAAACCGCTATAGTTGCGGTTTTTGGCTAATAACTCTAATACTAGACGTCGGAGGGGGGTGTCGTGGAACAATTTTTGGTAGCCCTTGAAATTATCTATCGAATGACATATACTTGATTTTTGGCCAAAAAGTTCCCTAGACTAGTAAAAATCGCATCATTTTACTAGAGTCGGGTACCCTGGACGAAAAACCGCTTAAGTTGCGGTTTTTGGCTAATAACTCGAATACTAGACGTCGCAGGGGGGTGTCGTGGAACAATTTTTGGTAGCCCTTGAAATTATCTATCGAATGACATATACTTGATTTTTGGCCAAAAAGTTCCCTAGACTAGTAAAAATCGCATCATTTTACTAGAGTCGGGTACCCTGGACGAAAAACCGCTTAAGTTGCGGTTTTTGGCTAATAACTCGAATACTAGACGTCGCAGGGGGGTGTCGTAGAACAATTTTTTGTAGCCCTTGAAATTACCTTTCGAATGATATATAGTGGTTTTTTGGTCAAACAGTGACCCCGAGACTAGTAACCCTCCATACACAAAACCGCCTAAAAAGTTTTGGTTTTGCAAAATTTTGAAAAGTGCGTCAAAAAAATTTTTTCAAAAAGTACCAAATCGTGATCAGAACTCACTATAGACCATAAAAAGTGAAATCCGATGGTCATTTGCAACACTTGGTCAATCGAGAAAAATTTCACTTTTTTACTAGAGTCGGGTACCCTGAACGAAAAATCGCTCAAGTGATGGTTTTTGGCCAATAACTCGAATACTAGACGTCGGAGGGGGGTGCCGTAGAACAATTTTTTGTAGCCCTTGAAATTACCTTTCGAATGATATATAGTGGTTTTTTGGTCAAACAGTGACCCCGAGACTAGTAACCCTCCATACACAAAACCGCCTACGAAAACTTTGTTTTGAAAAATTTTGAAAAGTTCAAAAAAATTTTTTTTTCAAAAACTACTAAAACGTGATAAGAACTTACTATAGACCATGAAAAGTGATATCCGATGATAATTTGCAAAAGTTGGTAACTAGTAAAAAATTTCACTTTTTTACTAGAGTCGGTGCAACGAGAAAAAAAAAGTCCGTGATGGAGAAAAATGGCACGTTTTCCACGCCTGTACGCTTTCGTTTTCTATATAGGGGGTAGGTGAGCCAGAAGCATGAATTTGACTGAGTACGTATCTTTATGAATTGGGCCCTTCTAAATCGATTGAGACTACCCCCAGGACGATCGGACGACTGCTTCTGGCTCAAAATGTGGTTTTTAGATTTTGATCGTCAATTATGAGAGAAAAAATCGATTAGAAGTAAAGATACGAAATGCTTGGTCTAAGTTGGGAAACGACTTCGGATATTTGTTGGACGTTGTCGTAGAAGGTCCGAGGACCAAGGAAAAGTGATTTCCAAGTGGATTTATGCACTATTAGTCGATGGTAAGATGTGAAATTAGTAGAACTTACCATACAGTTTGCGAAGTTGAAGCAATCGGTTGGTGAATATGGTACTGTCTGTCCAATTTGGTGGTTCGGAATGAGTGAAACGATGTTGATGATGGATAGACGTTCCGATTGCCCCCGATCGGGGAACATATAGTGGTCTTTAAGGTCCAAGTACCTATGTTTTGGTAAGCAGAACTGAGAGTTAAAGGATGAAAGTCGGCCATTCCTAATATCATCCTATCGGTGGTTCGCGAGTTGTTTGAGGACCGGAGCAGCTCGCGATGAAACGGTCCTAGGGTATTGGTTATCCATCCAAGGAAGAGTAAATGCGATCCTAGATGTGTGTCGTTGGCCGTTCTACCGGTATCGCCTATCGATGAGATATCGACGGGCATGCCTTACTCGAAAGTTGAATTCTAGGATCGATGGTCAAACAGACCTATGAGCGATAAACCAAACTGAACACGTATTGATGTCGGCTTTTCCTATCATTTGATGCCGCAGGTTGTTTAGGGACCGGAGCAACTTGCGGCCGAGACGGTCCCCGGGGGTTTCTTTCTCCAAGGAGTGGAAACTATTAAGCAAGAGTTGTAGCAAGATACGATCCTCTGATGTGTCGTTGGCCGTTCATGCGGTATCGCCTGTCGATGAGATATCGATGGGCATGCCTTACTCTACCGACCTTCTAATTGAGAGTATTAATCAGGGATCGATGGTCAAACAAGACCAATGAGCGATAAACCAAACTGAACACGTATTGATGTCGGCTTTTCCTATCATTTGATGCCGCAGGTTGTTTAGGGACCGGAGCAGCTTGCGGCCGAGACGGTCCCCGGGGGTTTCTTTCTCCAAGGAGAAGAAACGATTAAGCAAAAGTTGTAGCAAGATACGATCCTCTGATGTGTCGTTGGCCGTTCAAGCGGTATCGCCTGTCGATGAGATATCGATGGGCATGCCTTACTCTCCCGACTGGATTACTGAGAGTTTAATCAGGGATCGATGGTCAAACAGACCAATGAGCGATAAACCAAACTGAACACATATTGATGTCGGCATTTCCTATCATTTGTCGCAGGTTGTTTAGGGACCGGAGCAGCTTGCGACCGAGACGGTCCCCGGGGGTTTCTTTCTCTAAGGAGTGGAAACGATTAAGCAAAAGTCGTAGCAATAATCGATCACCTGATGTGTCGTTGGCCGTTCTTGCGGTATCGCCTGTCGATGAGATATCGATGGGCATGCCTTACTCTCCTGACTGTTTAATTGAGAGTTATAATCAGGGATCGATGGTCAAAAAGACCTATGAGCGATAAACCAAACTGAACACGTATTGATGTCGGCATTTCCTATCATTTGTCGCAGGTTGTTTGGGGACCGGAGCAGCTTGCGACCGAGACGGTCCCTTCCCGAAAGATGGTGAACCGAGTCGTCTGGCGTAAAAACCGGACGACTCGAAAGGGCTTGACCCTTTCAAGTGAGCGATAATCACATTCTACGCTCAGTTCGACAGCTACAAGGCAATCACTCGCTAAGTTCAGAGCTAATACATGCAACACGCCGGCATTGTTTCCACCGACGCATGGATTCAAGACTGGTGCACTTATTAGTTAAACCGTTCGCCTCCGGGTGTTTCGAGTTCAAGTCTGGATGAGGATTGATCTTGCTGGTAATAGCTTGAGCCCCTGAATAAGGGGTCGAAGCGTACATCTTGAGACCATGTACAACATATTACCAAATCGGCACCATGGGTTCGGGTGCAAGTGATGTAACCGTGAAAGATGTTGAGCAGCCCAACATCGGTTTACACACGCATAATAGGAAGGCAGCGCTGTCGACTGGTCAGTCGTGTAAGAAGTGTGCATTATCGATCACAAATATATTGGTGATCTGTAGGTTGCGCATACACCATGCCCGGTGTAAAGTGCCGTGGTCCCCCCCGGGGGGCTGCATCAAACCGTTCGCCACGCGAACTACCCAATGGAACGAACTCGATGCATTTAATAAGAAGAAGAGATGATAATGAAACACGGTCGATTTAAGAGTTGAAAACGTTGAAATGCCTATAAGCAAGTCTTAAGTTGGTGGTGACCGTTACGCCCCAACAAATTGGTGCCTTACCCTACACCAAAGAGCCATTCAACATGGTTCAAGTGAGCGATAATCACATTCTACGCTCAGTTCGACAGCTGCAAGGCAATCACTCGCTAAGTTCAGAGCTAATACATGCAACATGCCGGCATTGTTTCCACCGACGCATGGATTCAAGACTGGTGCACTTATTAGTTAAACCGTTCGCCTCCGGGTGTTTCGAGTTCAAGTCTGGATGAGGATTGTTCTTGCTGGTAATAGCTTGAGCCCCTGAATAAGGGGCCGAAGCGTACATCTTGAGTAAATGTACAACATATTACCAAATCGGCACCGTGGGTTCTGGTGCAAGTGATGTAACCGTGAAAGATGTTGAGCAGCCCAACATCGGTTTACACACGCATAATAGGAAGGCAGCGCTGTCGACTGGTCAGTCGTGTAAGAAGTGTGCATTATCGATCTCCAATATATGAGCTCAGTATGACAGCCCAATTGGTAATCCTCGGGACCTCCAGAAAGGAAGCTGGATGAGGATTACCAAATCGAAAGTTGATAAGTGTAGTGGTACCACTTAGTCAACTTGTATCCCGAAAGATGGTGAACCGAGTCGTCTGGCGTAAAAACCGGACGACTCGAAAGGGCTTGACCCTTTCAAGTGAGCGATAATCACATTCTACGCTCAGTTCGACAGCTACAAGGCAATCACTCGCTATGTTCAGAGCTAATACATGCAACATGCCGGCATTGTTTCCACCGACGCATGGATTCAAGACTGGTGCACTTATTAGTTAAACCGTTCGCCTCCGGGTGTTTCGAGTTCAAGTCTGGATGAGGATTGATCTTGCTGGTAATAGCTTGAGCCCCTGAATAAGGGGTCGAAGCGTACATCTTGAGACCATGTACAACATATTACCAAATCGGCACCATGGGTTCGGGTGCAAGTGATGTAACCGTGAAAGATGTTGAGCAGCCCAACATCGGTTTACACACGCATAATAGGAAGGCAGCGCTGTCGACTGGTCAGTCGTGTAAGAAGTGTGCATTATCGATCACAAATATATTGGTGATCTGTAGGTTGCGCATACACCATGCCCGGTGTAAAGTGCCGTGGTCCCCCCCGGGGGGCTGCATCAAACCGTTCGCCACGCGAACTACCCAATGGAACGAACTCGATGCATTTAATAAGAAGAAGAGATGATAATGAAACACGGTCGATTTAAGAGTTGAAAACGTTGAAATGCCTATAAGCAAGTCTTAAGTTGGTGGTTTCGTTGTGCCCCAACAAATTGGTGCCTTACCCTACACCAAAGAGCCATTCAACATGGTTCAAGTGAGCGATAATCACGCTCTACGCTCAGTATGACAGCTGCAAGGCAATCACTCGCTAAGTTCAGAGCTAATACATGCAACACGCCGGCATTGTTTCCACCGACGCATGGATTCAAGACTGGTGCACTTATTAGTTAAACCGTTCGCCTCCGGGTGTTTCGAGTTCAAGTCTGGATGAGGATTGTTCTTGCTGGTAATAGCTTGAGCCCCTGAATAAGGGGCCGAAGCGTACATCTTGAGAGTAAATGTACAACATATTACCAAATCGGCACCGTGGGTTCTGGTGCAAGTGATGTAACCATGAAAGATGTTGAGCAGCCCAACATCGGTTTACACACGCATAAGGGGTTTATTGTTATCTGTAGGTTGCGCATACACCATACCCGGTGTAAAGTGCCGTGGTCCCCCAGGGGGCTGCATCAAAACGTTCGCCATGCGAACTACCCAATGGAACGAACTCGATGTATTGAAAGAGATGAACAATTAATAGCGAGAATAGGGGCCCGGAAGCAATTCCGCGGCCCTACGGTCGATTCAAGAGTTGAAACGTTGTACAATCGTGGATAGCACCTAGTGCTAATATGGTGAGAGATAATGTGTGAGGAAATTTAGTTTCCTAAAGTTTAGTTAGTGGTTTCCGTTGTGCCCTAACAAACTTAAAGTTGGTGGTGACCGTTACACCCCAACAAATTGGTGCCTTACCCAACACCAAAGAGCCATTCCATATGGTTCTAGAGAGAGAGAGTTGTGTGGAAATTTATTTCCCACTAAGCGAGTGTGTGTCTGTAGTGGAACGAATTCTGGTTGATCCTACCAGTAATATACGCTTGTCTCAAAGGTTAAGCCATGCATGTCTAAGTACAAACATAAATGAATGTGAAACCGCATAAGGCTCAGTATAACAGCTATAATTCACAAGATCATCCTACCACTAGTTACTTGGATAACTGTGGAAAATCCAGAGCTAATACATGCAACATGCCGGGACTGTTGCCCTCGCGGGTAGCTGAACTGGTGCACTTATTAGTTAAACCAATCGCCTCCGGGCGGCTTGAGTTGAAGTCTGGATAAGGACGCAGATCGTATGGTCGCTTGTCGACTGACGACAGATCTTTCAAATGTCTGCCCTATCAACTATTGATGGTAGTGTAGAGGACTACCATGGTTGCGACGGGTAACGGGGAATCAGGGTTCGATTCCGGAGAGGGAGCCTGAGAAATGGCTACCACATCCAAGGAAGGCAGCAGGCGCGTAAATTACCCAATCCCAGTACGGGGAGGTAGTGACGAGAAATAACAATATGGACCTCTCTAACGATGGTCCATAATTGGAATGAGTTGAGTATAAATCCTTCAACAAGGATCAAGTGGAGGGCAAGTCTGGTGCCAGCAGCCGCGGTAATTCCAGCTCCACTAGCGTATATTAAAGTTGTTGCGGTTAAAACGTTCGAAGTTGATTGCCCGTCCAGACACGTGACCGCCACGGGCGCCCGGTTACACGCCGGGGCCGTTCGTGCGCGCGCTCACGGCTGCGACTCACAATGGTGTACTTGGGCGTTACTCTGTGAACGAGTACCGTGCTACCGGTTAACTCCGGCACGGGCTCCTCATGGTGCTCAAGATACTCACATTTACCTTGAACAAATTAGAGTGCTCAAAGCAGGCTAAGACAAAGCGTCCGGCCCCCCCGTGGGGTTGGCGTTGGCCGAGAATAATCTTGCATGGAATAATGGAATATGACCTCGGTTTATACGATTTCGTTGGTTTGTCAGAAACCTAGAGGTAATGATTAACAGAAGTAGTTGGGGGCATTGGTATTACGGCGCGAGAGGTGAAATTCGTAGACCGTCGTAGGACCAACTGAAGCGAAAGCGTTTGCCATGGATGCTTTCTTTAATCAAGAACGAAAGTTAGAGGATCGAAGGCGATTAGATACCGCCCTAGTTCTAACCGTAAACGATGCCAATTAGCAATTGGGAGACGCTACCCCTATTCGGTGCTCTCAGTCGCTTCCGGGAAACCAAAATCGGGTTCCGGGGGAAGTATGGTTGCAAAGTTGAAACTTAAAGGAATTGACGGAAGGGCACCACAAGAAGTGGAGCTTGCGGCTTAATTTGACTCAACACGGGAAAATTTACCAGGTCCAAACTTATCGAGGTAAGACAGATTGATAGCTCTTTCTCAAATTTAAGGGTAGTGGTGCATGGCCGTTCTTAGTTCGTGGAATGATTTGTCTGGTTAATTCCGATAACGAACGTGACTCAAACATGCTAACTAGAACGCTGTCAGCAGTGCGCCTCCGGGCGCACCTGACGTTACAGCCGGGCGGCGCCTTCACGGGCGGTCGTCGGCTACGTTTGCCCTGCTTAGCGGGACAACTTGTGTTTAGCAAGCTGAGAATGAGCGATAACAGGTCCGTGATGCCCTTAGATGTTCTGGGCTGCACGCGTGCTACAATGTGGGTCGCAGCGTGTTCTCGCCAATAGGCGCCCCCATTCCGAGAGGAACGGGAAATCACTAAAATGCCCATCTAGTCGGGATTGGGGACTGCAACGGTCCCCATGAACCTGGAATTTCTAGTAAGCACTAGTCATTAGCTAGTGCTGATTACGTCCCTGCCCTTTGTACACACCGCCCGTCGCTACTACCGATGGATTATTTAGTGAGGTTTCTGGAGGCTTACCTTCCGCGGTTCCTTCGTGAGCTGCAGCTGGCATGGCTGAAGTTGACCGAACTTGATGATTTAGAGGAAGTAAAAGTCGTAACAAGGTTTCCGTAGGTGAACCTGCGGAAGGATCATTACTGATGATCGTCCGCGAGTGACCAACCATGGGCTGCCTTCGGTGTAGCTCGGTCGCTCGCTTGCTATGTGTCAGAATTTGTTGAAAGCCAACTCGTTCGTTGTACACTTTGATGGGTGACCATCACTGTGTCCCCGTGCCGAGCTAGATCTCCCCTAGCCGTAAGGCACTTGAACGCCCCTTCGACGACGAGTTGCATGTGTGTGGTATGTGTCAGAATCTGGTGAAGCTTTCTGCATGTGATGTGCCTTGTGTGGATCCGTGGCCATTGCATTGTGTCTGGTGCTTAGATACCCAGACACTTAGAACGCTTGCGCGGAAAGCAAACTCGATCGTTGTACACTTTGATGGGTGACCATCACTGTGTCTCCGTGCCGTGCTAGATCCCCCCTAGCCGTAAGGCACTTTGAACGCCCCTTCGACGACGAGTTACAAGAGTGTGGTATGTGTCAGAATCTGGTGAAGCTTTCTGCATGTGATGTGCCTTGTGTGGATCCGTGGCCATTGCATTGTGTCTGGTGTGTAGGTACCCAGACACTTAGAACGCTTGCGCGGAAAGCAAACTCGATCGTTGTACACTTTGATGGGCAACCATCACTGTGTCTCCGTGCCGTGCTAGATCTCCCCTAGCCGTAAGGCACTTTGAACGCCCCTTCGACGACGAGTTACAAGAGTGTGGTATGTGTCATAATCTGGTGAAGCTTTCTGCATGTGATGTGCCTTGTGTGGATCCGTGGCCATTGCATTGTGTCTGGTGTGTAGGTACCCAGACACTTAAGCAAACTCGATCGTTGTACACTGTGATGGGCGAGCATCACTGTGTCTCCGTGCCGTGTAAGAGCTCCCCTGGCCATCAGGCACTTGAAAGGTCCTTCGACGACGAGTTACAATAGTGGTGTGTTAGATACGTCAGGTGATGGTATCTACTGTTGTGCAATACGTATCCGGCCACGGCACGGAACGAACGGGAACTGTGGTGCAGACATACAAAGAGTTAAGCCTATTAGTCATTAACTCTAAGGACGGGGCCATGGGGCGGTACGCAAAGGATACGGATGAGCGAGTATGCAGGCCCAATACTCAATAGCTCGATCCGATCCAAGCACA
>NW_026045163.1:92500-110000 GCF_943734845.2 Anopheles funestus
GTAGCTGCGCAACATTCTCTGGAGGGCTACTGGAACTTGCAGCTTCTGCAGGGCAGCCGCGATCGCCTCCCAACTGGCGGAGTTGAAGGCATTCCTGACATCCAGTGCTGCCACCACCAGACATCGAGGATCCCGCTGGTTGGAGCGATGGAACGTCCTCGCGTGCTGCCCCCTCTCGATCACACGTTCGATGGCCTGTATCGTGGAACGGCCGCGCCGGAACCCATACTGTCTTGGCGATAGTCGCGGAGCATCGCTGTCCTCCAAGTGCTCGTTCAGTCGATCCAGGATCACCCGCTCGAACCCCTTGGCGACTGCTCCTAGCATGAGCAGCGGACGATATGATGACGGGTCGCCCGGCTGCTTGCCCGGCTTCGCGATCAGCACAAGTCGAGCCTCCTTCCACGACGCAGGAAACTCGCCTCGCTCGAGCAGCTGGTTGTACACGTCCACGAAGACCTCCGGGTGCTTTCGCATCGCTGCTTTTACCGCAGTGTTCGGGATGCCGTCCAACCCTGGCGCCTTGGACGACGCCATCCGCTCAGCCAGCAGCAGGACCTCCGAGCTCGTGACCGGCCTCAGAGCGACGTGTGAGGCGGTGCTCGCTTCGATGTCCGGCCACTCGAACGATGGATGCTCCGGGAACAAGGCGTCGACGATCGGACCAAGAACAGCGCGGTCCGTTTCCGGTGGCGCCCGGCCACGAAGCTTCGCTCGCACAACCTTGTACCCAAGACCGAACACCTCAGCCTCGACGCCGTCAATCAGCTCTTGAAGGCTGCTCTCCTTGCTGTTCTGGATACTGGCCTGCAGCAAACGACGACAATCCTGCAGTCCGGCAGACGTCACAGCACGCTCCGACGGTTGGGCCCGACGATGGGCTGCCTCCGCTGCTTCGCACTCTTCCCTCAAGCGCTCGATGTCCGGAGACCACCAGTACACCTGGGGCTTGCGGTGGAAGGTAGCCCCGTGCACTCTCTCCATGGTTTCATCGCACGCCCGAGTGAGTCCGCCAACCAGCCCCTCCGGAGTGTCGACCTGTCCGAAGCGGCCGACTGTGAGGGCGATGTCGAAGCTCTTCCGGACGAACTGCGTCGTCTTCCACCGAGTTCCGGCATGCCTGGCTGTCCCGTCACTGGCTGCTGCTAGGCTTTGGTGCTGCTGGCCACGTCGCTTGTTCCGTTGACCCGGAACGTCCACCTGGAACTCGATGTACTCGTGATCGCTGCCGGAGAAGCGGTTAAGCACGCGCCATGAGTCCGGTCGCACAATGGATTGGCTGGCGAAGGAGACGTCGATGACGCTTTCCCGTGCAACCCCGTTGCCCTTGAAGGTGGGCACGTTGCCACGGTTCAGCGTCTGCAGCGCCAGCTGCTCCACCACGCTCAGGAGCTCCTGCCCCTTCCGGGTAGTGCGCGCACTCCCCCACTCCTCGTTCCAGGCGTTGAAGTCCCCGGCCAGGACTGATGTTGTATGTCCCACCAGCGACACCTCCACCGCACCAAGAAACTCCTCGAAGTCATCAAGACCGCTGCTGGGCGACACGTAGCAGCTGGCGAACGTAACTCCCGCTATCGTGGCAACCACCAGTCCCGGGACGACGCTTCCCCACAGACGCTGAATGGGGTAAGCCCCCGTTGCGACGATCGCCACACTGAGTTCCTCATCAACGGCCCATCGCGGATCATCTCGAGGCGGCCGATACAGCTCACAGGCGAGCACCACCTCAACACCCAGCTCGCGGGCCGTCTGCATCAGCAGGTCCTGAGCTGTCCTGCTTCGCCCAAGGTTGATCTGCAGCACCTTTAGCGCCGGCACGTCAGATGGCCGACCGGATGCGGGCCGCTGCACACGGCACAGCACACCTCCGCCGTGCAGCTCTTCGCCTGATGATCTGGCTTCCCGCATCGAATGCAGCTGGCCGAGCGATCGACCTCGCTCGTGCACGCTGCCCGGACGTGTCCCATCTCCAGACACTTGTAACAACGTTGCTGCCGCGTCTGCATTGGAGCCACCTTCCGGATCAGGCAGGACGTGTACAGGATTTTGACAAACTTCCCGTCCAGCTCCTCTGCCGCCTTCGTTGTCACCCGAGCTATCGCCACCTTCGTGCCGTCCCACGCTGGTCGCAGCCGAACCGAAGTCTCCTCCACGGTGTGCTGGCATAGCTCGGAGAGTGCCTTCGCCACGTGTGACTCCTCCGCTAAAGGGTCGACCGCGTCCATCCGGATGTCGACCGTGGGAGTCACCAAGCGTGCTGAAGCCGGCAGTTCCGCCTTCGCGCACACGTCTTGGATGCACTGCAGCACCTCTGCAGCGTTCGCGCTCTCCTTCAGCTCCATAACGAGTCGGGAGCGTGTGGTGCGTCGTCCGACTCCAAGGGCATCTGCGTACTTCACCATCTCTGGAGCCCCACGCACAACCTGGTAAACCTCGGTCCAGGTTTGTCCCTCGGCTGGAGCGATCTCAATTGCGTCCGGCTTGGTCTTGCGCTGCTGTTGACGCCCTCCGCCTCGTCGTGTTGCAGGCTGGCTACGCCAGGCCTGTTGCCCCTGCTGTTGTTGGGGCTGCTGTGACGATGGTCCTGCAACCGTCTGTCGCCAGACCTTCGCCCGTTGTTGTTGCAGCTGCGGCCACTGCTGCTTCTGCTGCTGCTGCTTCTGCTGCTGCTGCTGCTGCTGCTGCTGCTGCTGCTGCTGCTGCTGCTGCATGCTCGCTGATTGACGTGCCGGCTTACGGCGCACCACCTCAGTCCAGGAGCCGCCATCCTGGTCCGGAGACGGCTCCACCATAGCCGTCACCGCAACCTGCTGTCGCTGCCGCTGCTGCTGCTGCCCACGCTGCTGCTCACTCTGCTGCTGCTCCATCCGACGCCGTGGCATTGGGGTCGGCGAATAAGCCACAGAGGCGCGTATCGGCTCGCCCAGCTGCTGCTGACCTCCGACCACCTGCAAAATCAGCTCATTAAGCGCATCACGCTCGCGCCGATGAGCCTCACGATCCAGCCGTTGTGCCTCTCGAAGTGCGGCGATTTCCGCCGCCGCTATTTCCTCCCGACGTACAGCCGCCGAGAGTGCCACCTCCGCATCGCGACGAGCATTCGCTTCTGCTGACGCCATCTGGACCCGAAAGAGGGACAGCTCCTCTTGCAGCTTGGCGAGCATGGCCCGCAGCTCCTCGTTGGTGCGACGAAGCTCGCGCATCTCCTCGTCGCGTTGCGCTGCAGAACCGGTAGAGGTCGTCTCCTTGACGACCGGCATCGACGACTTCGTAAGCAGCACCCGCGGCTGCAATGAAGGACGATTCGTCGGCGCAACCCTCTCGTCCGTCGACAAGGTCCTCGACCGCAAAGACCTTGCACCGTCCATGGTGCTTGGCTTCCCCAGGTGCCAAGCAAACCCTAATGAAAAAGAATCGACTTACTTGCCTCTCCGTTGATCGACTCCGGATTGATGGCAGCAAGTAGGTCTCGCCGAGACGAATCCAACGAGGTGTCGGACGTCCAAATCGGACCAGCGGTTCCGAAACGGTGCACAAATGAAAATTCCGCTCGCACACACACACACACAAAACCCAGTTCCGGGGCCGTTCACTGGATCGCCCCCCCTGGTACGGCAAAAGCTGGCTCTCGCGAAGACGATTCCAGGGAGGTGTCGCACGTCCGGATCCGACGAAAACTGACGAAGTGGTGCACGATTTGGCCACCGATTTTCACACACACACGGTCGAATATGTCCCGCACTCTGGCCACCGCACTATGGGCCCGATTGACCCGTTGAAGACACGTATCGACGCGTCTTGCCGAGACGCTTCGAACGAAGTGCTACCCGTCCCAATCGGTCCACTTTTCACGAAGTTGTGCAATAAAATGTTTTTCCGCACTAACACTAATGCACTCGCACACTAACACCACCAAACGGATTTTTCCAGATAGCAGAACTCAGCCGTTTATGAACCGATCCTGGCGATCCACGGATCGATCGACGCGCCCGACCGAGCCCTATCCGATGGTGGGTGGATCGAGGGGGTGGTGGGAGGAAACTGGCCTCCAAAAACCCGAAAAACCCCCTTTTTTCCGCCTTTTCGCTGGTTTCCAGGCTGTTTCCGGTCCGATCGACTGCCGGGATATTTTGGTCGATGCGTCCTCGTGTTCCGGTACTGATGGGACTCTCAAACTTACCAAAAATCAGC
Organism: Anopheles funestus; assembly: GCF_943734845.2. Lineage (NCBI taxonomy): Eukaryota > Metazoa > Arthropoda > Insecta > Diptera > Culicidae > Anopheles > Anopheles funestus. Next base: position 96,692 of record NW_026045163.1, read on the forward strand.
GTTTAACTCGTCTAAAAATTGATCTTCCGATCCGCTCAATGGATCGCCTCCGAAACAACGGCAACAGCTGCGTCTCGTCGGCGCATTTGCAACGAGGTGCCGGACTTCGAAATCGGACCAGCGGTTCCGAAACGGTGCACAAATGAAAATTCCGCTCACACACACGCACACACAAAACCCAGTTCCGGGGCCGTTCACTGGATCGCCCCCCCTGGTACGGCAAGAGCTGGCTCTCGCAAAGACGATTCCAGGGAGGTGTCGCACGTCCGGATCCGACGAAAACTGACGGAGTGGTGCACGTTTTGGCCACCGATTTTCACACACACACGGTCAAAATGTCCGGCACTCTGGCCACCGCACTATGGGCCCGATTGACCCGTTGAAGGCACGTATCGACGCGTCTTGCCGAGACGCTTCCAACGAAGTGCTGGCCGTCCCAATCGGTCCATTTTTCACGAAGTTGTGCAATAGAAATGTTTTTCACACTAACACTAATGCACTCGCACACTAACACCACCAAACGGATTTTTCCAAATAGCAGAACTCAGCCGTTTATGGACCGATCCTGGCGATCCACGGATCGATCGACGCGCCCGACCGAGCCCTATCCGATGGTGGGTGGATCGAGGGGGTGGTGGGAGGAAACTGGCCTCCAAAAACCCGAAAAACCCCCTTTTTCTCGCCTTTTCGCCGGTTTCCGGGCTAATTCCGGTCCGATCGGCCTGCGGCCAATTTTCCCGGGTGAGTCCCGATGGGCCACTCCTGTTACGATGATTAAACCCGCGCCAGGTTGCAGGGTTGATTTTTGAAAATTCAAAAACCAGGCCGGAAAAAACTCCCTGGTTTTTAGGAGTAGCGGGGGGGGACTTGGCACACGTGTAGAGGACCCCAATCGAGGGCCGGATGCCAAAATCCAAGTGGCCAGGTGGCCAACCGACCGAGTTATTAAATTTCAAAAATTTAATAACTAATTAAATAATATTGGCCTTCCACTTTGCCAAATCTTCAAGATGTCGCCCGAAAACACGTGGTGGATTTTACACGCACTTTTTGAAACCGGAAACGCGAAAAACCTCCAACTTTGGGCGCTAATATCTCCGTTGTTTTTCAACGCACAGAAACGGCAGACCACTTCATCGAATCGGGACGTTCTCACTCAACGTTTTACAATGTTTTTAAATCGATTCGCGCACTTTTAGAGGGCAATACCAACCGGATACTAAAAAACACTAGTTTTTTGGGCACCACTTCCGGTGGCATACACACACACGCACAAACTTAACACCGTTGGATGCGTCTTTTTGATACGCGTCTTTTGATGTTTTATTTTTGAAAATCCGTCAAGAATTGACGAAGTTATTCACGAAAAACTGCTCCCCGGAAAATCCCATACAAATTGTATGGCCGGAAATGAAACCGGAAACGCGAAAAACCTCTAACTTTGGGCGCTAATATCTCCGTTGTTTTTCAACGCACAGAAACGGCAGACCACTTCATCGAATCGGGACGTTCTCACTTAACGTTTTACAATGTTTTTGAATCGATTCGCTCACTTTTAGAGGGCAATACCAACCGGACACTAAAAAACACTAGTTTTTTGGGCACCACTTCCGGTGGCATACACACACACGCACAAACTTAACACCGTTGGATGCGTCTTTTTAATACGCGTCTTTTGATGTTTTATTTTTGAAAATCCGTCAAGAATTGACGAAGTTATTCACGAAAAACTGATCCCCGGAAAATCCCATACAAATTGTATGGCGAGAGTCAAAACCGGAAACGCGAAAAACCTCCAACTTTGGGCGCTAATATCTCCGTTGTTTTTCAACGCACAGAAACGGCAGACCACTTCATCGAATCGGGATAATCTCACTTAATGTTTTGCAATATTTTTCAACCGATTCGCGCACTTTTAAAGGATAATACTAACCGGACACTAGAAAACACTGGTTTTCCCCTCCTGAGGGGGAGGGGGTGGATATGGGAGGGGCGGGGGGGTGACGATCCGGTGCTCCACTCCGAGACCTATCCACCGATACCCCGGACGTCCCTCTAGCCCGAGGGGTTACCGAGATATCCCACTTTAAAGGATTTGTCCGGAAGTTTGATAACTCGGTGTTGGAGTTCGATAACAGTTATCGAACTACTTATCAAACTTTTTCAATCCTCTATAGCTCCGGAACCACTTGTCCGATCCGGGCGTCCGACGGCTCCCCGGAAAGGAAATTTTGTCCTCTTTTGAAATATTTCAAGGTTGAAATATTTCATGAAATATTTCGTGAAATATTTCACGTTTTCCGTAAAAACGCTCGTAGCACTATGGTTCGAGTTGGGGGGGCTGGGGAATATCACTCCTAACAACACCAGCGCCACCTGTGGGTAAATCTCGAACTAATTCGCTTTAAACGCACTTTTTCGCAAATTCGCACGGGAGCGCTCGAAAAACACGTCCGTTCACTTCGGAGGTTTCGCTCAGACTACAGGGATAACTGGCTTGTGGCCGCCAAGCGTTCATAGCGACGTGGCTTTTTGATCCTTCGATGTCGGCTCTTCCTATCATTGTAAAGCAAAATTTACCAAGCGTAGGATTGTTCACCCTTTCAAGGGAACGTGAGCTGGGTTTAGACCGTCGTGAGACAGGTTAGTTTTACCCTACTGGTGTGCATTGTTTGTCGCTATCTTAACGGAATTCCTGTGCAGTACGAGAGGAACCACAGGTACGGACCACTGGCTCAATACTAGTTCGAACGGACTATGGTATGACGCTACGTCCGCTGGATTATGCCTGAACGCCTCTAAGGTCGTATCCAATCCGAGCTGATAGCGCTTCTTATACCCATTAGGTGGTCGTAAGCTAGCGGGCCTAACAACCCTCCGAGAACCGTCCGTGCTGTCCATTGGCACACTGGCGTCTCATCCCCGCTTACTACTAGGCCGCAAAGGGCGGGTTCGCGCTGCACGTGTTAGTACCATACATGTTGGGAACACCGGTGGACGAGCTTGCCGACTGTGGATATCACTAGTTTCGACACCTACGACCGCCCGCAAACGACGGGACTACAGGCTGGGAGCTTCAAGTTGTAGAGATGCGTTCGCATCGATCCTCTCAGGCGACCCATGCTTGGTGGTTAGTGCTTGCGCGTGCGCGCCCCGTGTGTGCTGGAATTGGCCAACCAGTGCACATTGGTGGTGCGTACCGTGACTTGCACCATGTGACGAGAGTGTTGAAGAACACTGTGTGGTGACTCTATGCCTATGTGATGGGGTGCTTGTAACACACGACCGAACCGACGGCTCGTTGGATGGTCACGACAGTGTGGTGCAGGTGCGCCCATGTGTAACGAATACATTGAGTGCCGTTGGAGGTTAGCGGTTGGTTGGTTGCATGCTACAACTTCGCGTTGTACATGGGCTGGCCGCTGCGCTTCCTTCGGGTTGCCACTTGATGTTGATAGGGTTGATGTATTGTGTTCGTTGACTTTTGGTTCATTCCAAAAGTCTTCGGACTTAGATAATTTTACAAGTGTCGGCGCTCTCGGACCGAAAATAAGAAGACAACTAAGAAGAAAAAGAGAAAGAAGCTAATAGTGGAAAGTATTCTTCTTCAAAGAAGGAACAAAAATTTTACAAGTGTTGAAAAATTTCCTAAGTCCAAAAAATTTTCTAAGTCCAGAAAATTTTCTAAGTCCCACAAAATGGAACATGATGAAGAAGATACAGAAGTTGAAAATTTTTCTAAGTCCAAAAAATTTTCTAAGTCCAGAAAATTTTCTAAGTCCAAAGTGTTGGAACAATTTCCAAAGGCCCATAGGTTGCACTGAATTTTCCTAAGTTGGCCACAAGTACCCATGAGGTATCGAGAAGGTTCACCCGAAGGACATAATATGTCCCAAAGTACCGATAGAGTACCCACAAATAGCACCGAATGGGCCTAAGTTGGCCAAAAGTACCGATAGAGCACCCACAAGTAGCACTGAGTTGGCCTAAGTTGGCCAAAAGTACCGATAGAGTACCCGCAAAGAGCACCCACTTGGCCTATGTTGGCCAAAAGTACCGATAGAGTACCCACAAGTAGCACTGAGTTGGCCTAAGTTGGCCAAAAGTACCGATAGAGTACCCACAAATAGCACCCCATGGGCCTAAGTTGGCCAAAAGTACCGATAGAGCACCCACAAGTAGCACCCAATTGGCCTAAGTTGGCCAAAAGTACCGATAGAGTACCCATAAGCAGCACCCAATTGGCCTAAGTTGGCCAAAAGTACCGATAGAGTACCCACAAATAGCACCGAATGGGCCTAAGTTGGCCAAAAGTACCGATAGAGTACCCACAAATAGCACCGAATTGGCCTAAGTTGGCCAAAAGTACCGATAGAGTACCCACAAATAGCACCGCGTTGGCCTAAGTTGGCCAAAAGTACCGATAGAGTACCCACAAGTAGCACTGAGTTGGCCTAAGTTGGCCAAAAGTACTGATAGAGTACCCACAAATAGCACCGAATGGGCCTAACATGGCCAAAAGTACCGATAGAGTACCCACAAATAGCACCGAATGGGCCTAACATGGCCAAAAGTACCGATAGAGCACCCACATATAGCACCCCATTGGCCTAAGTTGGCCAAAAGTACCGATAGAGTACCCACAAAGAGCACCCAATTGGCCTAAGTTGGCCAAAAGTACCGCCAAGTAGCACCATAGAGGCCCGAGTAGAGCGAAATGTGGGCCAAATTGAACATTTGAAAATTTTTACAAGTCCAGAAAATTTTCTAAGTCCAGAAAATTTTCTAAGTCCAAAGAGTTGGACAAATTTCCTTAGGCCCAAAGGTTGCACTGAATGTTCCTAAGTTGGCCATCAGTACCCATGAAGTATAGCGAAGGTTCACCCGAAAGACACAATACGCCCTAAAGTACCCACAGAGTACCCACAAGTTGCACCCAATTGGCCTAAGTTGGCCAGAAGTACCGACAAGTACCACCATAGAAGCCCGAGTAGAGCGAAATGTGGGCCAAAGTACCGAGTAGTTGCCACAAATGCCCAAATGGATACCAAAATGTGGTACCAAGTACCTAACTGTTGCAACAAATGCTAGCTTTCTGAGCAAAAGCTGTGGACCAATTTCGTAGAAGAACCGCCTAGGCGAAAAGGCAAAAATCGCCGAAGCTGGCCCGCTCGCAGAGCTCGCGGGCCAGGAGATACTCATAGGGCGATTTACTAGAGTGGGGAACTTGAGAATTTTTTGTGTCCGAGACTTTGGGCAACTTCGCGGCCGCCCCCTTAAAGTAAAAGATTTTCTCTGGGTGCCTAAAATTCGCAATTCCCGCAAAGTCGGGAAGACGTTAAAGTTTTTGCCCAAAAAATGGCCATCGATTTAAGGTGATTTTCCAATAAGAAAATGCTTCCTATTTTGAATTTTTTCGAATATTTCCTAAACTAAGCGTCGGAGCACATGGCCGTGGAGGAACTTTTGGTAGCTTTTGGCAAGGGCTATCGGATGAAATAATAAGAAAGGCCATCAGAGCGATATTGGATTAATGCGGGCTCATAAACGCACCTGAGAAGTGAAAATTGGTACCTTGCACGCAGGATGCAAGAAATGCTTGAGTGTTAACCATCATCGGTACCAAGTACCTAGGTTATATCGAGTGCGTAGATGGAAGTCGGTACCAAAGGGAAACCTTCCTAGGCTAGGTGCACGCAAGTGAGTATGGATCGATCAGTAGAAAGATGGGAAGCCATAGGAAACCTTCCTAGGCTAGGTGCACGCAAGTGAGTATGGATCGATCAGTAGAAAGATGGGAAGCCATAGGAAACCTTCCTAGGCTAGGTGCACGCAAGTGAGTATGGATCGATCAGTAGAAAGATGGGAAGCCCAAGGAAACCTTCCTAGGCTAGGTGCACGCAAGTGAGTATGGATCGATCAGTAGAAAGATGGGAAGCCCAAGGAAACCTTCCTAGGCTAGGTGCACGCAAGTGAGTATGGATCGATCAGTAGAAAGATGGGAAGCCATAGGAAACCTTCCTAGGCTAGGTGCACGCAAGTGAGTATGGATCGATCAGTAGAAAGATGGGAAGCCCAAGGAAACCTTCCTAGGCTAGGTGCACGCAAGTGAGTATGGATCGATCAGTAGAAAGATGGGAAGCCCAAGGAAACCTTCCTAGGCTAGGTGCACGCAAGTGAGTATGGATCGATCAGTAGAAAGATGGGAAGCCATAGGAAACCTTCCTAGGCTAGGTGCACGCAAGTGAGTATGGATCGATCAGTAGAAAGATGGGAAGCCCAAGGAAACCTTCCTAGGCTAGGTGCACGCAAGTGAGTATGGATCGATCAGTAGAAAGATGGGAAGCCATAGGAAACCTTCCTAGGCTAGGTGCACGCAAGTGAGTATGGATCGATCAGTAGAAAGATGGGAAGCCATAGGAAACCTTCCTAGGCTAGGTGCACGCAAGTGAGTATGGATCGATCAGTAGAAAGATGGGAAGCCCAAGGAAACCTTCCTAGGCTAGGTGCACGCAAGTGAGTATGGATCGATCAGTAGAAAGATGGGAAGCCCAAGGAAACCTTCCTAGGCTAGGTGCACGCAAGTGAGTATGGATCGATCAGTAGAAAGATGGGAAGCCATAGGAAACCTTCCTAGGCTAGGTGCACGCAAGTGAGTATGGATCGATCAGTAGAAAGATGGGAAGCCCAAGGAAACCTTCCTAGGCTAGGTGCACGCAAGTGAGTATGGATCGATCAGTAGAAAGATGGGAAGCCCAAGGAAACCTTCCTAGGCTAGGTGCACGCAAGTGAGTATGGATCGATCAGTAGAAAGATGGGAAGCCCAAGGAAACCTTCCTAGGCTAGGTGCACGCAAGTGAGTATGGATCGATCAGTAGAAAGATGGGAAGCCATAGGAAACCTTCCTAGGCTAGGTGCACGCAAGTGAGTATGGATCGATCAGTAGAAAGATGGGAAGCCCAAGGAAACCTTCCTAGGCTAGGTGCACGCAAGTGAGTATGGATCGATCAGTAGAAAGATGGGAAGCCCAAGGAAACCTTCCTAGGCTAGGTGCACGCAAGTGAGTATGGATCGATCAGTAGAAAGATGGGAAGCCATAGGAAACCTTCCTAGGCTAGGTGCACGCAAGTGAGTATGGATCGATCAGTAGAAAGATGGGAAGCCCAAGGAAACCTTCCTAGGCTAGGTGCACGCAAGTGAGTATGGATCGATCAGTAGAAAGATGGGAAGCCCAAGGAAACCTTCCTAGGCTAGGTGCACGCAAGTGAGTATGGATCGATCAGTAGAAAGATGGGAAGCCATAGGAAACCTTCCTAGGCTAGGTGCACGCAAGTGAGTATGGATCGATCAGTAGAAAGATGGGAAGCCCAGTACCAAATGCCCTAGTGAAGACCGTAAACGAATATCATGAACCGAGAAGGAGCACCAAATGCCCTAGTGAAGACCGTAAACGAATATCATGAACCGATAAGGAGCACCAAATGCCCTAGTGAAGACCGTAAACGAATATCATGAACCGATAAGGAGCACTAAATGCCCTAGTGAAGACCGTAAACGAATATCATGAACCGAGAAGTAGCAACGAATGCCTGAAAAAGTACCAAGTCCACGGTATAGAGTAACGAGAGTTAACCGCCGTGATGTATGCAATGAGGGCAGCCATTGCATGGGTTCTGGACTTGGTTCGCGAATAACTTTTTTGCTAGACATCGGACAAAGTTGACGTGGAAGAACGAAATGTAGCATTTGGTGCCACCTATCCAAAACTTTTTCAAGATTGAAGATCCGATCGATACAGCCTGAGTTATAGGCAAAAGTTGGTGCAAAATTGAGCATTTTTAATGGTGAAAAATCGGTAATCCTCGAATAGCTCCTGTTGGAAGCATCGGACCACATGGTCGTGGAGGAACATATTGTAGCGGGCGGTGTCAAGTATCGACACCCAAAACCGCATGTCCGATGGACGGAAAATGACCAAGTTATAGTGAAAACTTGGTTGCACCAAATTCCCGAAGAAGTGCAACGAGAAGGTGAATGCGATGGTTGTTCGTCGAATAGCTCCGGCCACAGACATGGTAGCGATTAGTGGTGCATGGAAGAAATCTAGCCACAAGTGCCATCTAGCCATGGCCAGAAGAAAGTGTGGCCATATCTTGGATACCGGCGGAGCTATGGGGCAAATATGGGCCAAAAATGGTGCAAGTTGGACCAAAAATCCGAAAAAGTACCTAGGTAAATGCGATGGTTGTTCGTCGAATAGCTCCGGCCACAGACATGGTAGCGATTAGTGGTGCATGGAAGAAATCTAGCCACAAGTGCCATCTACCCATGGCCAGAAGAAAGTGTGGCGCTATCTTGGATACCGGCGGAGCTATGGGGCAAATATGGGCCAAAAATGGTGAAGTTGGACCAAAAATCCGACCAAGTGCGCGAGGCGCTTTCGTGAATAGCTCCGGCCACAGACATGGTAGCGATTAGTGGTGCATGGAAGAAATCTAGCCACAAGTGCCATCTAGCCATGGCCAGAAGAAAGTGTGGCCATATCTTGGATACCGGCGGAGCTATGGGGCAAATATGGGCCAAAAATGGTGCAAGTTGGACCAAAAATCCGAAAAAGTACCTAGGTAAATGCGATGGTTGTTCGTCGAATAGCTCCGGCCACAGACATGGTAGCGATTAGTGGTGCATGGAAGAAATCTAGCCACAAGTGCCATCTACCCATGGTCAGAAGAAAGTGTGGCGCTATCTTGGATACCGGCGGAGCTATGGGGCAAATATGGGCCAAAAATGGTGCAAGTTGGACCAAAAATCCGAAAAAGTACCTAGGTAAATGCGATGGTTGTTCGTCGAATAGCTCCGGCCAGAGACATGGCAGCGATTAGTGGTGCATGGAAGAAATCTAGCCACAAGTGCCATCTACCCATGGCCAGAAGAAAGTGTGGCCATATCTTGGATACCGGCGGAGCTATGGGGCAAATATGGGCCAAAAATGGTGCAAGTTGGACCAAAAATCCGACCAAGTGCGCGAGGCGCTTTCGTGAATAGCTCCGGCCACAGACATGGTAGCGATTAGTGGTGCATGGAAGAAATCTAGCCACAAGTGCCATCTACCCATGGCCAGAAGAAAGTGTGGCCATATCTTGGATACCGGCGGAGCTATGGGGCAAATATGGGCCAAAAATGGGTAAAATTGTACGGTCCAAAGCCAAGGGTAAATTTTTTTATTCCTCTAATAACTTCTAGCACAGACATTGAATCGGTTGGTGATGTATGGATGAAATGTAGCAAACAGTTGGAACTACCCATAAAATCTTAAAGATTGACGATCCAATGTATAGAACCGGAGTAATGTGCGATACTTGGTGAAAAATCGAGTGAAAAATTAGCTATAAACTGTTTTTGGCCCATAACTCGAATACTAGACATCGGAAGGGGGGGTCGTAGAACGATTTTTTGTTGCCCTATCGATTCCCTATCGAACGAGCAAAAGTTGTTTTTTTGACCAAAAAGGACCCCTACTCTAGTAAAATTGGCCTGATTTTACTAGTCCCCGGTACCCGTACAGGCAAAATGAGCAAAATGCTCAAGTATGAATGGTTTTTGGCCCATAACTCGAATACTAGACGTCGCAGGGGGGTGTCATGGAACAATTTTTGGTAGCCCTTGAAATTATCTATCGAATGACATATACTTGATTTTTGGCCAAAAAGTTCCCTAGACTAGTAAAAATCGCATCATTTTACTAGAGTCGGGTACCCTGGACGAAAAACCGCTATAATTGCGGTTTTTGGCTAATAACTCGAATACTAGACGTCGCAGGGGGGTGTCGTGGAACAATTTTTGGTAGCCCTTGAAATTATCTATCGAATGACATATACTTGATTTTTGGCCAAAAAGTTCCCTAGACTAGTAAAAATCGCATCATTTTACTAGAGTCGGGTACCCTGGACGAAAAACCGCTATAATTGCGGTTTTTGGCTAATAACTCGAATACTAGACGTCGCAGGGGGGTGTCGTGGAACAATTTTTGGTAGCCCTTGAAATTATCTATCGAATGACATATACTTGATTTTTGGCCAAAAAGTTCCCTAGACTAGTAAAAATCGCATCATTTTACTAGAGTCGGGTACCCTGGACGAAAAACCGCTTAAGTTGCGGTTTTTGGCTAATAACTCGAATACTAGACGTCGCAGGGGGGTGTCGTGGAACAATTTTTGGTAGCCCTTGAAATTATCTATCGAATGACATATACTTGATTTTTTGACCAAAAAGTTCCTAGACTAGTAAAAATCGCATCATTTTACTAGAGTCGGGTACCCTGTACGAAAAACCGCTATAGTTGCGGTTTTTGGCCAATAACTCGAATACTAGACGTCGGAGGGGGGTGCCGTAGAACAATTTTTTGTAGCCCTTGAAATTACCTTTCGAATGATATATAGTGGTTTTTTGGTCAAACAGTGACCCCGAGACTAGTAACCCTCCATACACAAAACCGCCTAAAAAGTTTTGGTTTTGCAAAATTTTGAAAAGTGCGTCAAAAAATTTTTTTCAAAAAGTACCAAATCGTGATCAGAACTCACTATAGACCATAAAAAGTGAAATCCGATGGTCATTTGCAACACTTGGTCAATCGAGAAAAATTTCACTTTTTTACTAGAGTCGGGTACCCTGAACGAAAAATCGCTCAAGTGATGGTTTTTGGCCAATAACTCGAATACTAGACGTCGGAGGGGGGTGCCGTAGAACAATTTTTTGTAGCCCTTGAAATTACCTTTCGAATGATATATAGTGGTTTTTTGGTCAAACAGTGACCCCGAGACTAGTAACCCTCCATACACAAAACCGCCTACAAAAACTTTGTTTTGAAAAATTTTGAAAAGTTCAAAAAAATTTTTTTTTCAAAAACTACTAAAACGTGATAAGAACTTACTATAGACCATGAAAAGTGATATCCGATGATAATTTGCAAAAGTTGGTAACTAGTAAAAAATTTCACTTTTTTACTAGAGTCGGTGCAACGAGAAAAAAAAAGTCCGTGATGGAGAAAAATGGCACGTTTTCCACGCCTGTACGCTTTCGTTTTCTATATAGGGGGTAGGTGAGCCAGAAGCATGAATTTGACTGAGTACGTATCTTTATGAATTGGGCCCTTCTAAATCGATTGAGACTACCCCCAGGACGATCGGACGACTGCTTCTGGCTCAAAATGTGGTTTTTAGATTTTGATCGTCAATTATGAGAGAAAAAATCGATTAGAAGTAAAGATACGAAATGCTTGGTCTAAGTTGGGAAACGACTTCGGATATTTGTTGGACGTTGTCGTAGAAGGTCCGAGGACCAAGGAAAAGTGATTTCCAAGTGGATTTATGCACTATTAGTCGATGGTAAGATGTGAAATTAGTAGAACTTACCATACAGTTTGCGAAGTTGAAGCAATCGGTTGGTGAATATGGTACTGTCTGTCCAATTTGGTGGTTCGGAATGAGTGAAACGATGTTGATGATGGATAGACGTTCCGATTGCCCCCGATCGGGGAACATATAGTGGTCTTTAAGGTCCAAGTACCTATGTTTTGGTAAGCAGAACTGAGAGTTAAAGGATGAAAGTCGGCCATTCCTAATATCATCCTATCGGTGGTTCGCGAGTTGTTTGAGGACCGGAGCAGCTCGCGATGAAACGGTCCTAGGGTATTGGTTATCCATCCAAGGAAGAGTAAATGCGATCCTAGATGTGTGTCGTTGGCCGTTCTACCGGTATCGCCTATCGATGAGATATCGACGGGCATGCCTTACTCGAAAGTTGAATTCTAGGATCGATGGTCAAACAGACCTATGAGCGATAAACCAAACTGAACACGTATTGATGTCGGCTTTTCCTATCATTTGATGCCGCAGGTTGTTTAGGGACCGGAGCAACTTGCGGCCGAGACGGTCCCCGGGGGTTTCTTTCTCCAAGGAGTGGAAACTATTAAGCAAGAGTTGTAGCAAGATACGATCCTCTGATGTGTCGTTGGCCGTTCATGCGGTATCGCCTGTCGATGAGATATCGATGGGCATGCCTTACTCTACCGACCTTCTAATTGAGAGTATTAATCAGGGATCGATGGTCAAACAGACCTATGAGCGATAAACCAAACTGAACACGTATTGATGTCGGCATTTCCTATCATTTGTCGCAGGTTGTTTAGGGACCGGAGCAGCTTGCGACCGAGACGGTCCCCGGGGGTTTCTTTCTCCAAGGAGAAGAAACGATTAAGCAAAAGTTGTAGCAAGATACGATCCTCTGATGTGTCGTTGGCCGTTCAAGCGGTATCGCCTGTCGATGAGATATCGATGGGCATGCCTTACTCTCCCGACTGGATTACTGAGAGTTTAATCAGGGATCGATGGTCAAACAGACCAATGAGCGATAAACCAAACTGAACACATATTGATGTCGGCATTTCCTATCATTTGTCGCAGGTTGTTTAGGGACCGGAGCAGCTTGCGACCGAGACGGTCCCCGGGGGTTTCTTTCTCTAAGGAGTGGAAACGATTAAGCAAAAGTCGTAGCAATAATCGATCACCTGATGTGTCGTTGGCCGTTCTTGCGGTATCGCCTGTCGATGAGATATCGATGGGCATGCCTTACTCTCCTGACTGTTTAATTGAGAGTTATAATCAGGGATCGATGGTCAAAAAGACCTATGAGCGATAAACCAAACTGAACACGTATTGATGTCGGCATTTCCTATCATTTGTCGCAGGTTGTTTGGGGACCGGAGCAGCTTGCGACCGAGACGGTCCCTTCCCGAAAGATGGTGAACCGAGTCGTCTGGCGTAAAAACCGGACGACTCGAAAGGGCTTGACCCTTTCAAGTGAGCGATAATCACATTCTACGCTCAGTTCGACAGCTACAAGGCAATCACTCGCTATGTTCAGAGCTAATACATGCAACATGCCGGCATTGTTTCCACCGACGCATGGATTCAAGACTGGTGCACTTATTAGTTAAACCGTTCGCCTCCGGGTGTTTCGAGTTCAAGTCTGGATGAGGATTGATCTTGCTGGTAATAGCTTGAGCCCTTAAGGGGTCGAAGCGTACATCTTGAGACCATGTACAACATATTACCAAATCGGCACCATGGGTTCTGGTGCAAGTGATGTAACCGTGAAAGATGTTGAGCAGCCCAACATCGGTTTACACACGCATAATAGGAAGGCAGCGCTGTCGACTGGTCAGTCGTGTAAGAAGTGTGCATTATCGATCTCCAATATATGAGCTCAGTATGACAGCCCAATTGGTAATCCTCGGGACCTCCAGAAAGGA
>NW_026045163.1:122500-140000 GCF_943734845.2 Anopheles funestus
TCGCGAAGGTTCACCCGAAAGACACAATATGCCCTAAAGTACCCACAGAGTACCCACAAGTTGCACCCAATTGGCCTAAGTTGGCCAAAAGTACCGACAAGTAGCACCATAGAGGCCCGAGTAGAGCGAAATGTGGGCCAAAGTACCGAGTAGTTGCAACAAATGCCCAAATGGATACCAAAATGTGGTACCAAGCACCTAACTGTTGCAACAAATGCTAGCTTTCTGAGCAAAAGCTGTGGACCAATTTCGTAGAAGAACCGCCTAGGCGAAAAGGCAAAAATCGCCGAAGCTGGCCCGCTCGCAGAGCTCGCGGGCCAGGAGATACTCATAGGGCGATTTACTAGAGTGGGGAACTTGAGAATTTTTGTGTCCGAGACTTTGGGCAACTTCGCGGCCGCCCCCTTAAAGTAAAAGATTTTCTCTGGGTGCCTAAAATTCGCAATTCCCGCAAAGTCGGGAAGACGTTAAAGTTTTTGACCAAAAAATGGCCATCGATTTAAGGTGATTTTCCAATAAGAAAATGCTTCCTATTTTGAACTTTTTCGAATATTTCCTAAACTAAGCGTCGGAGCACATGGCCGTGGAGGAACTTTTGGTAGCTTTTGGCAAGGGCTATCGGATGAAATAATGCGAAAGGCCATCGGAGCGATATTGGATAAATGCGGGCCCATAAACGTACCTAAGAAGTGAAAATTGGTACCTTGCACGCAGGATGCAAGAAATGCTTGAGTGTTAACCAACATCGGTACCAAGTACCTAGGTTATATCGAGTGCGTAGATGGAAGTCGGTACCGAAGGGAAACCTTCCTAGGCTAGGTGCACGCAAGTGAGTATGGATCGATCAGTAGAAAGATGGGAAGCCATAGGAAACCTTCCTAGGCTAGGTGCACGCAAGTGAGTATGGATCGATCAGTAGAAAGATGGGAAGCCATAGGAAACCTTCCTAGGCTAGGTGCACGCAAGTGAGTATGGATCGATCAGTAGAAAGATGGGAAGCCATAGGAAACCTTCCTAGGCTAGGTGCACGCAAGTGAGTATGGATCGATCAGTAGAAAGATGGGAAGCCATAGGAAACCTTCCTAGGCTAGGTGCACGCAAGTGAGTATGGATCGATCAGTAGAAAGATGGGAAGCCATAGGAAACCTTCCTAGGCTAGGTGCACGCAAGTGAGTATGGATCGATCAGTAGAAAGATGGGAAGCCATAGGAAACCTTCCTAGGCTAGGTGCACGCAAGTGAGTATGGATCGATCAGTAGAAAGATGGGAAGCCATAGGAAACCTTCCTAGGCTAGGTGCACGCAAGTGAGTATGGATCGATCAGTAGAAAGATGGGAAGCCCAAGGAAACCTTCCTAGGCTAGGTGCACGCAAGTGAGTATGGATCGATCAGTAGAAAGATGGGAAGCCATAGGAAACCTTCCTAGGCTAGGTGCACGCAAGTGAGTATGGATCGATCAGTAGAAAGATGGGAAGCCATAGGAAACCTTCCTAGGCTAGGTGCACGCAAGTGAGTATGGATCGATCAGTAGAAAGATGGGAAGCCCAAGGAAACCTTCCTAGGCTAGGTGCACGCAAGTGAGTATGGATCGATCAGTAGAAAGATGGGAAGCCATAGGAAACCTTCCTAGGCTAGGTGCACGCAAGTGAGTATGGATCGATCAGTAGAAAGATGGGAAGCCATAGGAAACCTTCCTAGGCTAGGTGCACGCAAGTGAGTATGGATCGATCAGTAGAAAGATGGGAAGCCATAGGAAACCTTCCTAGGCTAGGTGCACGCAAGTGAGTATGGATCGATCAGTAGAAAGATGGGAAGCCCAAGGAAACCTTCCTAGGCTAGGTGCACGCAAGTGAGTATGGATCGATCAGTAGAAAGATGGGAAGCCATAGGAAACCTTCCTAGGCTAGGTGCACGCAAGTGAGTATGGATCGATCAGTAGAAAGATGGGAAGCCATAGGAAACCTTCCTAGGCTAGGTGCACGCAAGTGAGTATGGATCGATCAGTAGAAAGTGGGAAGCCCATTACCAAATGCCCTAGTGAAGACCGTAAACGAATATCATGAACCGAGAAGGAGCACCAAATGCCCTAGTGAAGACCGTAAACGAATATCATGAACCGATAAGGAGCACCAAATGCCCTAGTGAAGACCGTAAACGAATATCATGAACCGATAAGGAGCACCAAATGCCCTAGTGAAGACCGTAAACGAATATCATGAACCGATAAGGAGCACCAAATGCCCTAGTGAAGACCGTAAACGAATATCATGAACCGATAAGGAGCACCAAATGCCCTAGTGAAGACCGTAAACGAATATCATGAACCGAGAAGTAGCAACGAATGCCTGAAAAAGTACCAAGTCCACGGTATAGAGTAACGAGAGTTAACCGCCGTGATGTATGCAATGAGGGCAGCCATTGCATGGGTTCTGGACTTGGTTCGCGAATAACTTTTTTGCTAGACATCGGACAAAGTTGACGTGGAAGAACGAAATGTAGCATTTGGTGCCACCTATCCAAAACTTTTTCAAGATTGAAGATCCAATCGATACAGCCTGAGTTATAGGCAAAAGTTGGTGCAAAATTGAGCATTTTTAATGGTGAAAAATCGGTACTCCTCGAATAGCTCCTGTTGGAAGCATCGGACCACATGGTCGTGGAGGAACATATTGTAGCGCGCGGTGTCAAGTATCGACACCCAAAACCGCATGTCCGATGGACGGAAAATGACCAAGTTATAGTGAAAACTTGGTTGCACCAAATTCCCGAAGAAGTGCAACGAGAAGGTGAATGCGATGGTTGTTCGTCGAATAGCTCCGGCCACAGACATGGTAGCGATTAGTGGTGCGTGGAAGAAATCTAGCCACAAGTGCCATCTACCCATGGCCAGAAGAAAGTGTGGCGCTATCTTGGATACCGGCGGAGCTATGGGGCAAATATGGGCCAAAAATGGTGAAGTTGGACCAAAAATCCGAAAAAGTACCTAGGTAAATGCGATGGTTGTTCGTCGAATAGCTCCGGCCACAGACATGGTAGCGATTAGTGGTGCATGGAAGAAATCTAGCCACAAGTGCCATCTACCCATGGCCAGAAGAAAGTGTGGCGCTATCTTGGATACCGGCGGAGCTATGGGGCAAATATGGGCCAAAAATGGTGAAGTTGGACCAAAAATCCGACCAAGTGCGCGAGGCGCTTTCGTGAATAGCTCCGGCCACAGACATGGTAGCGATTAGTGGTGCATGGAAGAAATCTAGCCACAAGTGCCATCTACCCATGGCCAGAAGAAAGTGTGGCCATATCTTGGATACCGGCGGAGCTATGGGGCAAATATGGGCCAAAAATGGTGCAAGTTGGACCAAAAATCCGACCAAGTGCGCGAGGCGCTTTCGTGAATAGCTCCGGCCACAGACATGGTAGCGATTAGTGGTGCATGGAAGAAATCTAGCCACAAGTGCCATCTACCCATGGCCAGAAGAAAGTGTGGCCATATCTTGGATACCGGCGGAGCTATGGGGCAAATATGGGCCAAAAATGGTGCAAGTTGGACCAAAAATCCGAAAAAGTACCTAGGTAAATGCGATGGTTGTTCGTCGAATAGCTCCGGCCACAGACATGGTAGCGATTAGTGGTGCATGGAAGAAATCTAGCCACAAGTGCCATCTACCCATGGCCAGAAGAAAGTGTGGCCATATCTTGGATACCGGCGGAGCTATGGGGCAAATATGGGCCAAAAATGGTGCAAGTTGGACCAAAAATCCGAAAAAGTACCTAGGTAAATGCGATGGTTGTTCGTCGAATAGCTCCGGCCACAGACATGGTAGCGATTAGTGGTGCATGGAAGAAATCTAGCCACAAGTGCCATCTACCCATGGCCAGAAGAAAGTGTGGCCATATCTTGGATACCGGCGGAGCTATGGGGCAAATATGGGCCAAAAATGGTGCAAGTTGGACCAAAAATCCGAAAAAGTACCTAGGTAAATGCGATGGTTGTTCGTCGAATAGCTCCGGCCACAGACATGGTAGCGATTAGTGGTGCATGGAAGAAATCTAGCCACAAGTGCCATCTACCCATGGCCAGAAGAAAGTGTGGCCATATCTTGGATACCGGCGGAGCTATGGGGCAAATATGGGCCAAAAATGGTGCTAGTTGGACCAAAAATCCGACCAAGTGCGCGAGGCGCTTTCGTGAATAGCTCCGGCCACAGACATGGTAGCGATTAGTGGTGCATGGAAGAAATCTAGCCACAAGTGCCATCTACCCATGGCCAGAAGAAAGTGTGGCCATATCTTGGATACCGGCGGAGCTATGGGGCAAATATGGGCCAAAAATGGTGCAAGTTGGACCAAAAATCCGACCAAGTGCGCGAGGCGCTTTCGTGAATAGCTCCGGCCACAGACATGGTAGCGATTAGTGGTGCATGGAAGAAATCTAGCCACAAGTGCCATCTACCCATGGCCAGAAGAAAGTGTGGCCATATCTTGGATACCGGCGGAGCTATGGTGCAAATACGGGCCAAAAATGGTGCAAGTTGGACCAAAAATCCGACCAAGTGCGCGAGACGCTTTCGTGAATAGCTCCGGCCACAGACATGGTAGCGATTAGTGGTGCATGGAAGAAATCTAGCCACAAGTGCCATCTACCCATGGCCAGAAGAAAGTGTGGCCATATCTTGGATACCGGCGGAGCTATGGGGCAAATATGGGCCAAAAATGGTGCAAGTTGGACCAAAAATCCGACCAAGTGCGCGAGGCGCTTTCGTGAATAGCTCCGGCCACAGACATGGTAGCGATTAGTGGTGCATGGAAGAAATCTAGCCACAAGTGCCATCTACCCATGGCCAGAAGAAAGTGTGGCCATATCTTGGATACCGGCGGAGCTATGGGGCAAATATGGGCCAAAAATGGTGCTAGTTGGACCAAAAATCCGACCAAGTGCGCGAGGCGCTTTCGTGAATAGCTCCGGCCACAGACATGGTAGCGATTAGTGGTGCATGGAAGAAATCTAGCCACAAGTGCCATCTACCCATGGCCAGAAGAAAGTGTGGCCATATCTTGGATACCGGCGGAGCTATGGGGCAAATATGGGCCAAAAATGGTGCAAGTTGGACCAAAAATCCGAAAAAGTACCTAGGTAAATGCGATGGTTGTTCGTCGAATAGCTCCGGCCACAGACATGGTAGCGATTAGTGGTGCATGGAAGAAATCTAGCCACAAGTGCCATCTACCCATGGCCAGAAGAAAGTGTGGCCATATCTTGGATACCGGCGGAGCTATGGGGCAAATATGGGCCAAAAATGGTGCAAGTTGGACCAAAAATCCGAAAAAGTACCTAGGTAAATGCGATGGTTGTTCGTCGAATAGCTCCGGCCACAGACATGGTAGCGATTAGTGGTGCATGGAAGAAATCTAGCCACAAGTGCCATCTACCCATGGCCAGAAGAAAGTGTGGCCATATCTTGGATACCGGCGGAGCTATGGGGCAAATATGGGCCAAAAATGGTGCAAGTTGGACCAAAAATCCGACCAAGTGCGCGAGGCGCTTTCGTGAATAGCTCCGGCCACAGACATGGTAGCGATTAGTGGTGCATGGAAGAAATCTAGCCACAAGTGCCATCTACCCATGGCCAGAAGAAAGTGTGGCCATATCTTGGATACCGGCGGAGCTATGGGGCAAATATGGGCCAAAAATGGTGAAGTTGGACCAAAAATCCGACCAAGTGCGCGAGGCGCTTTCGTGAATAGCTCCGGCCACAGACATGGTAGCGATTAGTGGTGCATGGAAGAAATCTAGCCACAAGTGCCATCTACCCATGGCCAGAAGAAAGTGTGGCCATATCTTGGATACCGGCGGAGCTATGGGGCAAATATGGGCCAAAAATGGTGAAGTTGGACCAAAAATCCGACCAAGTGCGCGAGGCGCTTTCGTGAATAGCTCCGGCCACAGACATGGTAGCGATTAGTGGTGCATGGAAGAAATCTAGCCACAAGTGCCATCTACCCATGGCCAGAAGAAAGTGTGGCCATATCTTGGATACCGGCGGAGCTATGGGGCAAATATGGGCCAAAAATGGGTAAACTTGTACGGTCCAAAGCCAAGGGTAAATTTTTTTATTCCTCTAATAACTTCTACCACAGACATTGAATCGGTTCGTGATGTATGGATGAAATGTAGCAAACAGTTGAAACTACCCATAAAATCTTAAAGATTGACGATCCAATGCATAGAACCGGAGTAATGTGCGATACTTGGTGAAAAATCGAGTGAAAAATTAACTATAAACTGTTTTTGGCCCATAACTCGAATACTGGACATCGGAAGGGGGGGTCGTAGAACGATTTTTTGTTGCCCTATCGATTCCCTATCGAACGAGCAAAAGTTGTTTTTTTGACCAAAAAGTACCCCCACTCTAGTAAAATTGGCCTGATTTTACTAGTCCCCGGTACCCGTACAGGCAAAATGAGCAAAATGCTCAAGTATGAATGGTTTTTGGCCCATAACTCGAATACTAGACGTCGCAGGGGGGTGTCGTGGAACAATTTTTGGTAGCCCTTGAAATTATCTATCGAATGACATATACTTGATTTTTGGACCAAAAAGTTCCCTAGACTAGTAAAAATCGCATCATTTTACTAGAGTCGGGTACCCTGGACGAAAAACCGCTATAGTTGCGGTTTTTGGCTAATAACTCGAATACTAGACGTCGCAGGGGGGTGTCGTGGAACAATTTTTGGTAGCCCTTGAAATTATCTATCGAATGACATATACTTGATTTTTGGCCAAAAAGTTCCCTAGACTAGTAAAAATCGCATCATTTTACTAGAGTCGGGTACCCTGGACGAAAAACCGCTATAGTTGTGGTTTTTGGCTAATAACTCGAATACTAGACGTCGCAGGGGGGTGTCGTGGAACAATTTTTGGTAGCCCTTGAAATTATCTATCGAATGACATATACTTGATTTTTGGCCAAAAAGTTCCCTAGACTAGTAAAAATCGCATCATTTTACTAGAGTCGGGTACCCTGGACGAAAAACCGCTTAAGTTGCGGTTTTTGGCTAATAACTCGAATACTAGACGTCGCAGGGGGGTGTCGTGGAACAATTTTTGGTAGCCCTTGAAATTATCTATCGAATGACATATACTTGATTTTTTGACCAAAAAGTTCCTAGACTAGTAAAAATCGCATCATTTTACTAGAGTCGGGTACCCTGTACGAAAAACCGCTATAGTTGCGGTTTTTGGTCAATAACTCGAATACTAGACGTCGGAGGGGGGTGCCGTAGAACAATTTTTTGTAGCCCTTGAAATTACCTTTCGAATGATATATAGTGGTTTTTTGGTCAAACAGTGACCCCGAGACTAGTAACCCTCCATACACAAAACCGCCTAAAAAGTTTTGGTTTTGCAAAATTTTGAAAAGTGCGTCAAAAAAATTTTTTCAAAAAGTACCAAATCGTGATCAGAACTCACTATAGACCATAAAAAGTGAAATCCGATGGTCATTTGCAACACTTGGTCAATCGAGAAAAATTTCACTTTTTTACTAGAGTCGGGTACCCTGAACGAAAAATCGCTCAAGTGATGGTTTTTGGCCAATAACTCGAATACTAGACGTCGGAGGGGGGTGCCGTAGAACAATTTTTTGTAGCCCTTGAAATTACCTTTCGAATGATATATAGTGGTTTTTCGGTCAAACAGTGACCCCGAGACTAGTAACCCTCCATACACAAAACCGCCTACAAAAACTTTGTTTTGAAAAATTTTGAAAAGTTCAAAAAAATTTTTTTTTCAAAAACTACTAAAACGTGATAAGAACTTACTATAGACCATAAAAAGTGATATCCGATGATAATTTGCAAAAGTTGGTAACTAGTAAAAAATTTCACTTTTTTACTAGAGTCGGTGCAACGAGAAAAAAAAAGTCCGTGATGGAGAAAAATGGCACGTTTTCCACGCCTGTACGCTTTCGTTTACTATATAGGGGGTAGGTGAGCCAGAAGCATGATTTTGACTGAGTATGTATCTTTATGAATTGGACCCTTCTAAATCGATTGAGACTACCCCCAGGACGATCGGACGACTGCTTCTGGCTCAAAATGTGGTTTTTAGATTTTGATCGTCAATTATGCGAGAAAAAATCGATTAGAAGTAAAGATACGAAATGCTTGGTCTAAGTTGGGAAACGACTTCGGATATTTGTTGGACGTTGTCGTAGAAGGTCCGAGGACCAAGGAAAAGTGATTTCCAAGTGGATTTATGCACTATTAGTCGATGGTAAGATGTGAAATTAGTAGAACTTACCATACAGTTTGCGAAGTTGAAGCAATCGGTTGGTGAATATGGTACTGTCTGTCCAATTTGGTGGTTCGGAATGAGTGAAACGATGTTGATGATGGATAGACGTTCCGATTGCCCCCGATCGGGGAACATATAGTGGTCTTTAAGGTCCAAGTACCTATGTTTTGGTAAGCAGAACTGAGAGTTAAAGGATGAAAGTCGGCCATTCCTAATATCATCCTATCGGTGGTTCGCGAGTTGTTTGAGGACCGGAGCAGCTCGCGATGAAACGGTCCTAGGGTATTGGTTATCCATTCAAGGAAGAGTAAATGCGATCCTAGATGTGTGTCGTTGGCCGTTCTACCGGTATCGCCTATCGATGAGATATCGACGGGCATGCCTTACTCGAAAGTTGAATTCTAGGATCGATGGTCAAACAGACCTATGAGCGATAAACCAAACTGAACACGTATTGATGTCGGCTTTTCCTATCATTTGATGCCGCAGGTTGTTTAGGGACCGGAGCAACTTGCGGCCGAGACGGTCCCCGGGGGTTTCTTTCTCCAAGGAGTGGAAACTATTAAGCAAGAGTTGTAGCAAGATACGATCCTCTGATGTGTCGTTGGCCGTTCATGCGGTATCGCCTGTCGATGAGATATCGATGGGCATGCCTTACTCTACCGACCTTCTAATTGAGAGTATTAATCAGGGATCGATGGTCAAACAAGACCAATGAGCGATAAACCAAACTGAACACGTATTGATGTCGGCTTTTCCTATCATTTGATGCCGCAGGTTGTTTAGGGACCGGAGCAGCTTGCGGCCGAGACGGTCCCCGGGGGTTTCTTTCTCAAAGGAGAAGAAACGATTAAGCAAAAGTTGTAGCAAGATACGATCCTCTGATGTGTCGTTGGCCGTTCAAGCGGTATCGCCTGTCGATGAGATATCGATGGGCATGCCTTACTCTCCCGACTGGATTACTGAGAGTTTAATCAGGGATCGATGGTCAAACAGACCAATGAGCGATAAACCAAACTGAACACGTATTGATGTCGGCATTTCCTATCATTTGTCGCAGGTTGTTTAGGGACCGGAGCAGCTTGCGACCGAGACGGTCCCCGGGGGTTTCTTTCTCTAAGGAGTGGAAACGATTAAGCAAAAGTCGTAGCAATAATCGATCACCTGATGTGTCGTTGGCCGTTCTTGCGGTATCGCCTGTCGATGAGATATCGATGGGCATGCCTTACTCTCCTGACTGTTTAATTGAGAGTTATAATCAGGGATCGATGGTCAAAAAGACCTATGAGCGATAAACCAAACTGAACACGTGTTGATGTCGGCATTTCCTATCATTTGTCGCAGGTTGTTTAGGGACCGGAGCAGCTTGCGACCGAGACGGTCCCTTCCCGAAAGATGGTGAACCGAGTCGTCTGGCGTAAAAACCGGACGACTCGAAAGGGCTTGACCCTTTCAAGTGAGCGATAATCACATTCTACGCTCAGTTCGACAGCTACAAGGCAATCACTCGCTATGTTCAGAGCTAATACATGCAACATGCCGGCATTGTTTCCACCGACGCATGGATTCAAGACTGGTGCACTTATTAGTTAAACCGTTCGCCTCCGGGTGTTTCGAGTTCAAGTCTGGATGAGGATTGATCTTGCTGGTAATAGCTTGAGCCCCTGAATAAGGGGTCGAAGCGTACATCTTGAGACCATGTACAACATATTACCAAATCGGCACCATGGGTTCGGGTGCAAGTGATGTAACCGTGAAAGATGTTGAGCAGCCCAACATCGGTTTACACACGCATAATAGGAAGGCAGCGCTGTCGACTGGTCAGTCGTGTAAGAAGTGTGCATTATCGATCACAAATATATTGGTGATCTGTAGGTTGCGCATACACCATGCCCGGTGTAAAGTGCCGTGGTCCCCCCCGGGGGGCTGCATCAAACCGTTCGCCACGCGAACTACCCAATGGAACGAACTCTATGCATTTAATAAGAAGAAGAGATGATAATGAAACACGGTCGATTTAAGAGTTGAAAACGTTGAAATACCTATAAGCAAGTCTTAAGTTGGTGGTGACCGTTACGCCCCAACAAATTGGTGCCTTACCCTACACCAAAGAGCCATTCAACATGGTTCAAGTGAGCGATAATCACGCTCTACGCTCAGTTCGACAGCTGCAAGGCAATCACTCGCTAAGTTCAGAGCTAATACATGCAACACGCCGGCATTGTTTCCACCGACGCATGGATTCAAGACTGGTGCACTTATTAGTTAAACCGTTCGCCTCCGGGTGTTTCGAGTTCAAGTCTGGATGAGGATTGTTCTTGCTGGTAATAGCTTGAGCCCCTGAATAAGGGGCCGAAGCGTACATCTTGAGTAAATGTACAACATATTACCAAATCGGCACCGTGGGTTCTGGTGCAAGTGATGTAACCGTGAAAGATGTTGAGCAGCCCAACATCGGTTTACACACGCATAATAGGAAGGCAGCGCTGTCGACTGGTCAGTCGTGTAAGAAGTGTGCATTATCGATCTCCAATATATGAGCTCAGTATGACAGCCCAATTGGTAATCCTCGGGACCTCCAGAAAGGAAGCTGGATGAGGATTACCAAATCGAAAGTTGATAAGTGTAGTGGTACCACTTAGTCAACTTGTATCCCGAAAGATGGTGAACCGAGTCGTCTGGCGTAAAAACCGGACGACTCGAAAGGGCTTGACCCTTTCAAGTGAGCGATAATCACGCTCTACGCTCAGTTCGACAGCTGCAAGGCAATCACTCGCTAAGTTCAGAGCTAATACATGCAACACGCCGGCATTGTTTCCACCGACGCATGGATTCAAGACTGGTGCACTTATTAGTTAAACCGTTCGCCTCCGGGTGTTTCGAGTTCAAGTCTGGATGAGGATTGTTCTTGCTGGTAATAGCTTGAGCCCCTGAATAAGGGGCCGAAGCGTACATCTTGAGACCATGTACAACATATTACCAAATCGGCACCATGGGTTCTGGTGCAAGTGATGTAACCGTGAAAGATGTTGAGCAGCCCAACATCGGTTTACACACGCATAATAGGAAGGCAGCGCTGTCGACTGGTCAGTCGTGTAAGAAGTGTGCATTATCGATCACAAATATATTGGTGATCTGTAGGTTGCGCATACACCATGCCCGGTGTAAAGTGCCGTGGTCCCCCCCGGGGGGCTGCATCAAACCGTTCGCCACGCGAACTACCCAATGGAACGAACTCGATGCATTTAATAAGAAGAAGAGATGATAATGAAACACGGTCGATTAAAGAGTTGAAAACGTTGAAATACCTATAAGCAAGTCTTAAGTTGGTGGTGACCGTTACGCCCCAACAAATTGGTGCCTTACCCTACACCAAAGAGCCATTCAACATGGTTCAAGTGAGCGATAATCACGCTCTACGCTCAGTATGACAGCTGCAAGGCAATCACTCGCTAAGTTCAGAGCTAATACATGCAACACGCCGGCATTGTTTCCACCGACGCATGGATTCAAGACTGGTGCACTTATTAGTTAAACCGTTCGCCTGCGGGTGTTTCGAGTTCAAGTCTGGATGAGGATTGTTCTTGCTGGTAATAGCTTGAGCCCCTGAATAAGGGGCCGAAGCGTACATCTTGAGTAAATGTACAACATATTACCAAATCGGCACCGTGGGTTCTGGTGCAAGTGATGTAACCGTGAAAGATGTTGAGCAGCCCAACATCGGTTTACACACGCATAATAGGAAGGCAGCGCTGTCGACTGGTCAGTCGTGTAAGAAGTGTGCATTATCGATCTCCAATATATGAGCTCAGTATGACAGCCCAATTGGTAATCCTCGGGACCTCCAGAAAGGAAGCTGGATGAGGATTACCAAATCGAAAGTTGATAAGTGTAGTGGTACCACTTAGTCAACTTGTATCCCGAAAGATGGTGAACCGAGTCGTCTGGCGTAAAAACCGGACGACTCGAAAGGGCTTGACCCTTTCAAGTGAGCGATAATCACATTCTACGCTCAGTTCGACAGCTACAAGGCAATCACTCGCTATGTTCAGAGCTAATACATGCAACATGCCGGCATTGTTTCCACCGACGCATGGATTCAAGACTGGTGCACTTATTAGTTAAACCGTTCGCCTCCGGGTGTTTCGAGTTCAAGTCTGGATGAGGATTGATCTTGCTGGTAATAGCTTGAGCCCCTGAATAAGGGGTCGAAGCGTACATCTTGAGACCATGTACAACATATTACCAAATCGGCACCATGGGTTCGGGTGCAAGTGATGTAACCGTGAAAGATGTTGAGCAGCCCAACATCGGTTTACACACGCATAATAGGAAGGCAGCGCTGTCGACTGGTCAGTCGTGTAAGAAGTGTGCATTATCGATCACAAATATATTGGTGATCTGTAGGTTGCGCATACACCATGCCCGGTGTAAAGTGCCGTGGTCCCCCCCGGGGGGCTGCATCAAACCGTTCGCCACGCGAACTACCCAATGGAACGAACTCGATGCATTTAATAAGAAGAAGAGATGATAATGAAACACGGTCGATTTAAGAGTTGAAAACGTTGAAATGCCTATAAGCAAGTCTTAAGTTGGTGGTTTCGTTGTGCCCCAACAAATTGGTGCCTTACCCTACACCAAAGAGCCATTCAACATGGTTCAAGTGAGCGATAATCACGCTCTACGCTCAGTATGACAGCTGCAAGGCAATCACTCGCTAAGTTCAGAGCTAATACATGCAACACGCCGGCATTGTTTCCACCGACGCATGGATTCAAGACTGGTGCACTTATTAGTTAAACCGTTCGCCTCCGGGTGTTTCGAGTTCAAGTCTGGATGAGGATTGTTCTTGCTGGTAATAGCTTGAGCCCCTGAATAAGGGGCCGAAGCGTACATCTTGAGAGTAAATGTACAACATATTACCAAATCGGCACCGTGGGTTCTGGTGCAAGTGATGTAACCATGAAAGATGTTGAGCAGCCCAACATCGGTTTACACACGCATAAGGGGTTTATTGTTATATGTAGGTTGCGCATACACCATACCCGGTGTAAAGTGCCGTGGTCCCCCAGGGGGCTGCATCAAAACGTTCGCCATGCGAACTACCCAATGGAACGAACTCGATGTATTGAAAGAGATGAACAATTAATAGCGAGAATAGGGGCCCGGAAGCAATTCCGCGGCCCTACGGTCGATTCAAGAGTTGAAACGTTGTACAATCGTGGATAGCACCTAGTGCTAATATGGTGAGAGATAATGTGTGAGGAAATTTAGTTTCCTAAAGTTTAGTTAGTGGTTTCCGTTGTGCCCTAACAAACTTAAAGTTGGTGGTGACCGTTACACCCCAACAAATTGGTGCCTTACCCAACACCAAAGAGCCATTCCATATGGTTCTAGAGAGAGAGAGTTGTGTGGAAATTTATTTCCCACTAAGCGAGTGTGTGTCTGTAGTGGAACGAATTCTGGTTGATCCTACCAGTAATATACGCTTGTCTCAAAGGTTAAGCCATGCATGTCTAAGTACAAACATAAATGAATGTGAAACCGCATAAGGCTCAGTATAACAGCTATAATTCACAAGATCATCCTACCACTAGTTACTTGGATAACTGTGGAAAATCCAGAGCTAATACATGCAACATGCCGGGACTGTTGCCCTCGCGGGTAGCTGAACTGGTGCACTTATTAGTTAAACCAATCGCCTCCGGGCGGCTTGAGTTGAAGTCTGGATAAGGACGCAGATCGTATGGTCGCTTGTCGACTGACGACAGATCTTTCAAATGTCTGCCCTATCAACTATTGATGGTAGTGTAGAGGACTACCATGGTTGCGACGGGTAACGGGGAATCAGGGTTCGATTCCGGAGAGGGAGCCTGAGAAATGGCTACCACATCCAAGGAAGGCAGCAGGCGCGTAAATTACCCAATCCCAGTACGGGGAGGTAGTGACGAGAAATAACAATATGGACCTCTCTAACGATGGTCCATAATTGGAATGAGTTGAGTATAAATCCTTCAACAAGGATCAAGTGGAGGGCAAGTCTGGTGCCAGCAGCCGCGGTAATTCCAGCTCCACTAGCGTATATTAAAGTTGTTGCGGTTAAAACGTTCGAAGTTGATTGCCCGTCCAGACACGTGACCGCCACGGGCGCCCGGTTACACGCCGGGGCCGTTCGTGCGCGCGCTCACGGCTGCGACTCACAATGGTGTACTTGGGCGTTACTCTGTGAACGAGTACCGTGCTACCGGTTAACTCCGGCACGGGCTCCTCATGGTGCTCAAGATACTCACATTTACCTTGAACAAATTAGAGTGCTCAAAGCAGGCTAAGACAAAGCGTCCGGCCCCCCCGTGGGGTTGGCGTTGGCCGAGAATAATCTTGCATGGAATAATGGAATATGACCTCGGTTTATACGATTTCGTTGGTTTGTCAGAAACCTAGAGGTAATGATTAACAGAAGTAGTTGGGGGCATTGGTATTACGGCGCGAGAGGTGAAATTCGTAGACCGTCGTAGGACCAACTGAAGCGAAAGCGTTTGCCATGGATGCTTTCTTTAATCAAGAACGAAAGTTAGAGGATCGAAGGCGATTAGATACCGCCCTAGTTCTAACCGTAAACGATGCCAATTAGCAATTGGGAGACGCTACCCCTATTCGGTGCTCTCAGTCGCTTCCGGGAAACCAAAATCGGGTTCCGGGGGAAGTATGGTTGCAAAGTTGAAACTTAAAGGAATTGACGGAAGGGCACCACAAGAAGTGGAGCTTGCGGCTTAATTTGACTCAACACGGGAAAATTTACCAGGTCCAAACTTATCGAGGTAAGACAGATTGATAGCTCTTTCTCAAATTTAAGGGTAGTGGTGCATGGCCGTTCTTAGTTCGTGGAATGATTTGTCTGGTTAATTCCGATAACGAACGTGACTCAAACATGCTAACTAGAACGCTGTCAGCAGTGCGCCTCCGGGCGCACCTGACGTTACAGCCGGGCGGCGCCTTCACGGGCGGTCGTCGGCTACGTTTGCCCTGCTTAGCGGGACAACTTGTGTTTAGCAAGCTGAGAATGAGCGATAACAGGTCCGTGATGCCCTTAGATGTTCTGGGCTGCACGCGTGCTACAATGTGGGTCGCAGCGTGTTCTCGCCAATAGGCGCCCCCATTCCGAGAGGAACGGGAAATCACTAAAATGCCCATCTAGTCGGGATTGGGGACTGCAACGGTCCCCATGAACCTGGAATTTCTAGTAAGCACTAGTCATTAGCTAGTGCTGATTACGTCCCTGCCCTTTGTACACACCGCCCGTCGCTACTACCGATGGATTATTTAGTGAGGTTTCTGGAGGCTTACCTTCCGCGGTTCCTTCGTGAGCTGCAGCTGGCATGGCTGAAGTTGACCGAACTTGATGATTTAGAGGAAGTAAAAGTCGTAACAAGGTTTCCGTAGGTGAACCTGCGGAAGGATCATTACTGATGATCGTCCGCGAGTGACCAACCATGGGCTGCCTTCGGTGTAGCTCGGTCGCTCGCTTGCTATGTGTCAGAATTTGTTGAAAGCCAACTCGTTCGTTGTACACTTTGATGGGTGACCATCACTGTGTCTCCGTGCCGTGCTAGATCCCCCCTAGCCGTAAGGCACTTTGAACGCCCCTTCGACGACGAGTTACAAGAGTGTGGTATGTGTCAGAATCTGGTGAAGCTTTCTGCATGTGATGTGCCTTGTGTGGATCCGTGGCCATTGCATTGTGTCTGGTGTGTAGGTACCCAGACACTTAGAACGCTTGCGCGGAAAGCAAACTCGATCGTTGTACACTTTGATGGGCAACCATCACTGTGTCTCCGTGCCGTGCTAGATCTCCCCTAGCCGTAAGGCACTTTGAACGCCCCTTCGACGACGAGTTACAAGAGTGTGGTATGTGTCATAATCTGGTGAAGCTTTCTGCATGTGATGTGCCTTGTGTGGATCCGTGGCCATTGCATTGTGTCTGGTGTGTAGGTACCCAGACACTTAAGCAAACTCGATCGTTGTACACTGTGATGGGCGAGCATCACTGTGTCTCCGTGCCGTGTAAGAGCTCCCCTGGCCATCAGGCACTTGAAAGGTCCTTCGACGACGAGTTACAATAGTGGTGTGTTAGATACGTCAGGTGATGGTATCTACTGTTGTGCAATACGTATCCGGCCACGGCACGGAACGAACGGGAACTGTGGTGCAGACATACAAAGAGTTAAGCCTATTAGTCATTAACTCTAAGGACGGGGCCATGGGGCGGTACGCAAAGGATACGGATGAGCGAGTATGCAGGCCCAATACTCAATAGCTCGATCCGATCCAAGCACATGAGTTGACTGCGGCGCCAGGTTAACCAATGTGCTAGATTCTATTTGGCCAGTAGAATCTTGTGTCTTACGCGATTTGATACCAAGACACCAGAACGAAAGTTAGTTGAAGAGTTATTAAACTCTTATGAAGTATGGTTGTGCAATCACAACTTATGACTTTAACCTATAAAGTGGATATGGACTTGCAATTATAACATGGAATCTCTACACACCCCATGAGCTCGATCCAATCCACGCACACGAGTTGCCTGAGTAGCGACAGGTATACCGATGTGCAATACGTATCCGGCCACGGCACGGAACGAACGGGAACTGTGGTGCAGACATACAAAGAGTTAAGCCTACTAGTCATTAACTCTAAGGACGGGGCCATGGGGCGGTACGCAAAGGATACGGATGAGCGAGTATGCAGGCCCAATACTCAATAGCTCGATCCGATCCAAGCACATGAGTTGACTGCGGCGCCAGGTTAACCGATGTGCAATACGTATCCGGCCATAGGCACGGAACGAACAGGAACTGTGGTGCAGACATACAAGGGCCATGGGGCGGTACGCAAAGGATACGGATGAGCGAGTATGCAGGCCCAATACTCAATAGCTCGATCCGATCCAAGCACATGAGTTGACTGCGGCGTCAGGTTAACCGATGTGCAATACGTATCCGGCCATAGGCACGGAACGAACAGGAACTGTGGTGCAGACATACAAGGGCCATGGGGCGGTACGCAAAGGATACGGATGAGCGAGTATGCAGGCCCAATACTCAATAGCTCGATCCGATCCAAGCACATGAGTTGACTGCGGCGCCAGGTTAACCGATGTGCTAAGAGAGTTGTTCCTGGGCCTTCAAAGTGACTTCAAAACTATCT
>NW_026045163.1:145000-167500 GCF_943734845.2 Anopheles funestus
TCCCTGAACCTCGCGACTCGTTCGCGAATGGCCGCACGACGCGCAGCTGTAGTAGGCGACGGAGGTGGTGATGGGGGCCGCCCACCTCGCTGCAACTCCCTTGCTCTTGCTCGAGCCGCATTCCTCGCAACATTCCGGCGCTGGTTGCGAGCGACAGCCACCGAGTTGTCGGGGAGGCGTGCAGCAGACAGCTGGTCCTGCGCGGCTAACTCCTCCCTTTCCGCATTCCAGCCATCTTGCAGCTCGTCGGTTATCCGTGCGACGAACTCGCAAATGCCGCTCCACCTCTCCGGGCTCTCAAGCAAGGCTGCCTCGAAGCCCTCGGGGGTGATCTGGTTCGATCTCCCCGCCTCGAACAGCACCTCCCGTTCAGCGGCAAAACGCGGACAGGAAAAAACGACGTGTTCCGCCGTCTCGGCAACGCCAGGACATCTGGGGCAGTCCGGGGACGACGTGAAGCCCATCCGGCACAGGTAGTCACGGAAAAATCCGTGGCCAGACAATACCTGCGCCAACTGGAACGTCACGTCTCCATGCTTCCGTGACTGCCATGCCCTCACGTCGGGTAGCACTCGATGCGTCCACCGAGTGTACCGACTGGCGTCTTCGCTGGCAGCATCCGCGTCCCACCGCTGCTGCCACTGCTCATACGTCTGGTCACGCTCCAGCTCACGAACGCCAGACCTGGGGATCTCGTTGGCTGGATCGTTCAGCCGTTGATGGACCCTGCAGTCCTCCTCTATCTGCAGGCATATTGGAATGAGACCGGCCAGCAGCACGGCCGTCTCACCCCTCACCGTCCGGAAAGCCCGACAAACACGAATGGCCGTTGTCCTCTGCACGCGCTGCACCAATCTACGGCATTGGCGCAGCTGCAGCCCCTCCGACCATACTGGGGCCCCGTAGCGCAGGATGGAGTCCGCTACGGCCGCCAGCAGTCGGGCACGCGACGACTTCGGTCCACTGTGGTTCGGCATGAGGCGCGTGACGGCTTCCGCGACCTTCATGGCCTTCGCTGCAGCCTGCTGAACGTGCGGCAACCATGACAGGTGGTCGTGCAACCAAACTCCAAGATAACGGATGGAGCGCTGGGATTGCACGACCACACCTCCGATGTTGATGCTCACGACCGGATGACGCTTCAGGGTGGAGATGAGCGCCATTTCCGTCTTCTCTGGCGCCAACGAGAGACGGTTCCGGTCCAGCCAGTCCATGATTACCGCGATGGCTCGTTCAGCAGTCGAGGAAGCGGCTTGGGGTGTCGTTGCGGGGACCAAGACGACAAGGTCATCAGCGTAGCCAATAACCTCGGCCCCCTCAGGCAACTGGACACCCAGGACCCCGTCGTACAGCACGTTCCAAAGCGTGGGTCCCAAAATGGAACCCTGTGGAACGCCCGCACTGATGTTACGCTCGACAGGGCCCTCGCTGGTGTCGATAACCAGCCGCCGGTCCTCGAAATAGCTCCTCAGTATCTGCTGCAGCGATGACGGTACCCCCTTGTCCCTCAGCGCGTTGGCGATGGCTTGCCAGGGCGCAGAGTTAAAGGCGTTGCGGATATCAAGTGCCACCACCATCAGGCAGCGCTTGTCTCGGGCGTTGGTGCGGCGAAAGGACATGGCCGTCCTGCCCGCTTCGACAACGCGCTGGATCGCACTGATGGTGGATCTGCCTCGCCGGAAACCGTACTGCCCGTCCGACAGCCGTTCCGCATCTGGTTCCTCCAGGAACTCGTTGAGGCGGTTAAGAATTAGGCGCTCCAACACCTTGCCGAGTGCGTCGAGCATACACAGCGGCCGGTAGGAGGAGCTTTCCCCGGGAGGCTTGCCAGGCTTTGGCAACAGTACCAGTCGTTGCCTCTTCCAGGGCGCTGGAAACGCACCCCGGTCCAGGCAGTCCTGGTACAAACGGACGAAAACCTCCGGGTACTTCCTAATGGCCGTCTTAACCGCCGCGTTGGGGATACCGTCCAGTCCAGGCGCTTTCCGGTTCGCCATCGATCCCACGATGGACAACAGCTCGCCCACGGTGACAGGGGTCAACGAAGAACTCCGCTCCTCGGTGTCGACGCTCGATGATTCAGCGTCCGGCCAGTCAACAGGCGGATGTGTCGGGAACAGATCGTTGGCTATCCGCTCCAACACGACACGGTCAGTCTCAGGTGGCACGAAGCAGCCACGAAGACGAGACATGACCACCCGATAACCGGCACCAAACTCGTTGGTTTCCGCCTGTTGAATCAGCTCATCGAGCTGCGCTCGCTTGCTGGCCCGGACAGCCTTCTCGACGGCTCTCCTCGCCGACCGATGATGTGCAGCCACGATGCTGCGCTCCTGCAGGTCGGTGGTATGAAGCATCCGCTCGTGCACGGCCGCACACTCCTCCCGAAGACGCAAGATCTCCGGAGTCCACCAGAAGAGGTCTCGATGGGGGTCACGATGCGACATGGTGACGCGCTCCATCGTGTCGTCGCATGCATCTAGCATGGCGTCGACCATCCCCTCCTGGCTGACGGCTCGTTCCGGAAAACCGGCCGTCTGGAGTGCGGCTGCGAATGCCTCCACCGAAAACTGCGTCGTCTTCCATCTCCGGCCAGCGTGCCGAAACGTGGTGGATGACGAAGAGGACCCCTGTCCCCGCTGACGATGCTGCTGCTGTTGTCGCTGCTGCCTCCCGTTCAGGTGACGATGCTGCTGCTGCAGGTGCTGCTGCTGCTGGTGCTGCTGCTGCTGGTGCTGCTGCTGTTGTCGTCGCTGCTGGTCGAGAGTTGGAGGCCCCACGGTGAAGAAAATGTACCGGTGGTCCGACGCCGTATAGTGGCACGAAGTGGTGTTCGCTGCCACCTCCCAAGTGTCTGGACGAGCAATGGATGCGCTCGCGAAAGACACATCCACGACACTGGGAGTGGCGACTCCGTTGCCCACGAACGTCGGGACCGATCCTTGGTTCAGGATCACAAGCCCAAGCTGCCGGATTGTGTCCAGCAGCTCTTCACCGCGCCGGGTGGTACGTTGGCTACCCCACTCCTCATTCCAGGCGTTGAAATCGCCTGCCAGGACGATGCGAGGGTGGGGTTGGGCCTCCAACTCCACCGCCTCCAGAAGTTGCTCGAACTCGCCGGCGTTGAGACGTGGAGGGGCGTAACAGCTGATGAAGACCACCCCTCCAATCTGCGCAGCAGCCAACCCGGGCATGGCACAGCGCCAGACCCGCTGGATTGGAAGGTGGCCGGTTGCCACCACAGCTGCTCTCCCCGACGAATCCACCGTCCAGTTACCGCTGCCCTCTGGAGGTCGATACACCTCTGACAGCAGCAGCACGTCGACCCGCTTCGTGCGGGCTGTTTGCAGGGCCAGATCCTGGGCAGTGCGTCCACCACCCAGGTTGACCTGCATCACCCTCACTACACCCGACACTGTTGACCTTGTCGGCACGATGAGTGGCCCACAGGGATAACTGGCTTGTGGCCGCCAAGCGTTCATAGCGACGTGGCTTTTTGATCCTTCGATGTCGGCTCTTCCTATCATTGTAAAGCAAAATTTACCAAGCGTAGGATTGTTCACCCTTTCAAGGGAACGTGAGCTGGGTTTAGACCGTCGTGAGACAGGTTAGTTTTACCCTACTGGTGTGCATTGTTTGTCGCTATCTTAACGGAATTCCTGTGCAGTACGAGAGGAACCACAGGTACGGACCACTGGCTCAATACTAGTTCGAACGGACTATGGTATGACGCTACGTCCGCTGGATTATGCCTGAACGCCTCTAAGGTCGTATCCAATCCGAGCTGATAGCGCTTCTTATACCCATTAGGTGGTCGTAAGCTAGCGGGCCTAACAACCCTCCGAGAACCGTCCGTGCTGTCCATTGGCACACTGGCGTCTCATCCCCGCTTACTACTAGGCCGCAAAGGGCGGGTTCGCGCTGCACGTGTTAGTACCATACATGTTGGGAACACCGGTGGACGAGCTTGCCGACTGTGGATATCACTAGTTTCGACACCTACGACCGCCCGCAAACGACGGGACTACAGGCTGGGAGCTTCAAGTTGTAGAGATGCGTTCGCATCGATCCTCTCAGGCGACCCATGCTTGGTGGTTAGTGCTTGCGCGTGCGCGCCCCGTGTGTGCTGGAATTGGCCAACCAGTGCACATTGGTGGTGCGTACCGTGACTTGCACCATGTGACGAGAGTGTTGAAGAACACTGTGTGGTGACTCTATGCCTATGTGATGGGGTGCTTGTAACACACGACCGAACCGACGGCTCGTTGGATGGTCACGACAGTGTGGTGCAGGTGCGCCCATGTGTGTGTAACGAATACATTGAGTGCCGTTGGAGGTTAGCGGTTGGTTGGTTGCATGCTACAACTTCGCGTTGTACATGGGCTGGCCGCTGCGCTTCCTTCGGGTTGCCACTTGATGTTGATAGGCTTGGTGTGTTGTGTTCGTTGACTTTTGGTTCATTCCAAAAGTCTTCGGACTTAGATTATTTTACAAGTGTCGGCGCTCTCGGACCGAAAATAAGAAGACAACTAAGAAGAAAAAGAGAAAGAAGCTAATAGTGGAAAGTATTCTTCTTCAAAGAAGGAACAAAAATTTTACAAGTGTTGAAAAATTTCCTAAGTCCAAAAAATTTTCTAAGTCCAGAAAATTTTCTAAGTCCCACAAAATGGAACATGATGAAGAAGATACAGAAGTTGAAAATTTTTCTAAGTCCAAAAAATTTTCTAAGTCCAGAAAATTTTCTAAGTCCAAAGTGTTGAAACAATTTCCAAAGGCCCATAGGTTGCACTGAATTTTCCTAAGTTGGCCACAAGTACCCATGAGGTATCGAGAAGGTTCACCCGAAGGACATAATATGTCCCAAAGTACCGATAGAGTACCCACAAATAGCACCGCGTTGGCCTAAGTTGGCCAAAAGTACCGATAGAGTACCCACAAATAGCACTGAGTTGGCCTAAGTTGGCCAAAAGTACCGATAGAGTACCCACAAATAGCACCGAATGGGCCTAAGTTGGCCAAAAGTACCGATAGAGTACCCACAAGAAGCACTGAGTTGGCCTAAGTTGGCCAAAAGTACCGATAGAGTACCCACAAATAGCACCCAGTTGGCCTAAGTTGGCCAAAAGTACCGATAGAGCACCCACAAGTAGCACCCAATTGGCCTATGTTGGCCAAAAGTACCGATAGAGTACCCCCAAATAGCACCGAATGGGCCTAAGATGGCCAAAAGTACCGATAGAGTACCCACAAAGAGCACCCAATTGGCCTAAGTTGGCCAAAAGTACCGATAGAGTACCCACAAATAGCACCGAATGGGCCTAACATGGCCAAAAGTACCGATAGAGTACCCACAAATAGCACCCAGTTGGCCTAAGTTGGCCAAAAGTACCGATAGAGTACCCACAAATAGCACCCCATGGGCCTAAGTTGGCCAAAAGTACCGATAGAGTACCCACAAGTAGCACTGAGTTGGCCTAAGTTGGCCAAAAGTACCGATAGAGCACCCACAAGTAGCACCCAATTGGCCTAAGTTGGCCAAAAGTACCGATAGAGTACCCACAAATAGCACCGAGTGGGCCTAACATGGCCAAAAGTACCGATAGAGTACCCACAAAGAGCACCCCATGGGCCTAAGTTGGCCAAAAGTACCGATAGAGTACCCACAAATAGCACCGAGTGGGCCTAACATGGCCAAAAGTACCGATAGAGTACCCACAAGTAGCACTGAGTTGGCCTAAGTTGGCCAAAAGTACCGATAGAGTACCCACAAATAGCACCGAATGGGCCTAAGTTGGCCAAAAGTACCGATAGAGTACCCACAAGAAGCACTGAGTTGGCCTAAGTTGGCCAAAAGTACCGATAGAGTACCCACAAATAGCACCCAGTTGGCCTAAGTTGGCCAAAAGTACCGATAGAGCACCCAAAAGTAGCACCCAATTGGCCTATGTTGGCCAAAAGTACCGATAGAGTACCCACAAATAGCACCCAGTTGGCCTAAGTTGGCCAAAAGTACCGATAGAGCACCCACAAGTAGCACCCAATTGGCCTATGTTGGCCAAAAGTACCGATAGAGTACCCACAAATAGCACCGAATGGGCCTAACATGGCCAAAAGTACCGATAGAGCACCCACATATAGCACCGAGTGGGCCTAACATGGCCAAAAGTACCGATAGAGCACCCACATATAGCACCCCATTGGCCTAAGTTGGCCAAAAGTACCGATAGAGTACCCACAAATAGCACCGAGTGGGCCTAACATGGCCAAAAGTACCGATAGAGTACCCACAAATAGCACCGAATGGGCCTAACATGGCCAAAAGTACCGATAGAGCACCCACATATAGCACCCCATTGGCCTAAGTTGGCCAAAAGTACCGATAGAGTACCCACAAAGAGCACCCAATTGGCCTAAGTTGGCCAAAAGTACCGCCAAGTAGCACCATAGAGGCCCGAGTAGAGCGAAATGTGGGCCAAATTGAACATTTGAAAATTTTTACAAGTCCAGAAAATTTTCTAAGTCCAGAAAATTTTCTAAGTCCAAAGAGTTGGACAAATTTCCTTAGGCCCAAAGGTTGCACTGAATGTTCCTAAGTTGGCCATCAGTACCCATGAAGTATCGCGAAGGTTCACCCGAAAGACACAATATGCCCTAAAGTACCCACAGAGTACCCACAAGTTGCACCCAATTGGCCTAAGTTGGCCAAAAGTACCGACAAGTAGCACCATAGAGGCCCGAGTAGAGCGAAATGTGGGCCAAAGTACCGAGTAGTTGCAACAAATGCCCAAATGGATACCAAAATGTGGTACCAAGCACCTAACTGTTGCAACAAATGCTAGCTTTCTGAGCAAAAGCTGTGGACCAATTTCGTAGAAGAACCGCCTAGGCGAAAAGGCAAAAATCGCCGAAGCTGGCCCGCTCGCAGAGCTCGCGGGCCAGGAGATACTCATAGGGCGATTTACTAGAGTGGGGAACTTGAGAATTTTTGTGTCCGAGACTTTGGGCAACTTCGCGGCCGCCCCCTTAAAGTAAAAGATTTTCTCTGGGTGCCTAAAATTCGCAATTCCCGCAAAGTCGGGAAGACGTTAAAGTTTTTGACCAAAAAATGGCCATCGATTTAAGGTGATTTTCCAATAAGAAAATGCTTCCTATTTTGAACTTTTTCGAATATTTCCTAAACTAAGCGTCGGAGCACATGGCCGTGGAGGAACTTTTGGTAGCTTTTGGCAAGGGCTATCGGATGAAATAATGCGAAAGGCCATCGGAGCGATATTGGATAAATGCGGGCCCATAAACGTACCTAAGAAGTGAAAATTGGTACCTTGCACGCAGGATGCAAGAAATGCTTGAGTGTTAACCAACATCGGTACCAAGTACCTAGGTTATATCGAGTGCGTAGATGGAAGTCGGTACCGAAGGGAAACCTTCCTAGGCTAGGTGCACGCAAGTGAGTATGGATCGATCAGTAGAAAGATGGGAAGCCATAGGAAACCTTCCTAGGCTAGGTGCACGCAAGTGAGTATGGATCGATCAGTAGAAAGATGGGAAGCCATAGGAAACCTTCCTAGGCTAGGTGCACGCAAGTGAGTATGGATCGATCAGTAGAAAGATGGGAAGCCATAGGAAACCTTCCTAGGCTAGGTGCACGCAAGTGAGTATGGATCGATCAGTAGAAAGATGGGAAGCCCAAGGAAACCTTCCTAGGCTAGGTGCACGCAAGTGAGTATGGATCGATCAGTAGAAAGATGGGAAGCCATAGGAAACCTTCCTAGGCTAGGTGCACGCAAGTGAGTATGGATCGATCAGTAGAAAGATGGGAAGCCATAGGAAACCTTCCTAGGCTAGGTGCACGCAAGTGAGTATGGATCGATCAGTAGAAAGTGGGAAGCCCATTACCAAATGCCCTAGTGAAGACCGTAAACGAATATCATGAACCGAGAAGGAGCACCAAATGCCCTAGTGAAGACCGTAAACGAATATCATGAACCGATAAGGAGCACCAAATGCCCTAGTGAAGACCGTAAACGAATATCATGAACCGATAAGGAGCACCAAATGCCCTAGTGAAGACCGTAAACGAATATCATGAACCGATAAGGAGCACCAAATGCCCTAGTGAAGACCGTAAACGAATATCATGAACCGATAAGGAGCACCAAATGCCCTAGTGAAGACCGTAAACGAATATCATGAACCGAGAAGTAGCAACGAATGCCTGAAAAAGTACCAAGTCCACGGTATAGAGTAACGAGAGTTAACCGCCGTGATGTATGCAATGAGGGCAGCCATTGCATGGGTTCTGGACTTGGTTCGCGAATAACTTTTTTGCTAGACATCGGACAAAGTTGACGTGGAAGAACGAAATGTAGCATTTGGTGCCACCTATCCAAAACTTTTTCAAGATTGAAGATCCGATCGATACAGCCTGAGTTATAGGCAAAAGTTGGTGCAAAATTGAGCATTTTTAATGGTGAAAAATCGGTACTCCTCGAATAGCTCCTGTTGGAAGCATCGGACCACATGGTCGTGGAGGAACATATTGTAGCGCGCGGTGTCAAGTATCGACACCCAAAACCGCATGTCCGATGGACGGAAAATGACCAAGTTATAGTGAAAACTTGGTTGCACCAAATTCCCGAAGAAGTGCAACGAGAAGGTGAATGCGATGGTTGTTCGTCGAATAGCTCCGGCCACAGACATGGTAGCGATTAGTGGTGCGTGGAAGAAATCTAGCCACAAGTGCCATCTACCCATGGCCAGAAGAAAGTGTGGCGCTATCTTGGATACCGGCGGAGCTATGGGGCAAATATGGGCCAAAAATGGTGAAGTTGGACCAAAAATCCGAAAAAGTACCTAGGTAAATGCGATGGTTGTTCGTCGAATAGCTCCGGCCACAGACATGGTAGCGATTAGTGGTGCATGGAAGAAATCTAGCCACAAGTGCCATCTACCCATGGCCAGAAGAAAGTGTGGCGCTATCTTGGATACCGGCGGAGCTATGGGGCAAATATGGGCCAAAAATGGTGAAGTTGGACCAAAAATCCGACCAAGTGCGCGAGGCGCTTTCGTGAATAGCTCCGGCCACAGACATGGTAGCGATTAGTGGTGCATGGAAGAAATCTAGCCACAAGTGCCATCTACCCATGGCCAGAAGAAAGTGTGGCCATATCTTGGATACCGGCGGAGCTATGGGGCAAATATGGGCCAAAAATGGTGCAAGTTGGACCAAAAATCCGACCAAGTGCGCGAGGCGCTTTCGTGAATAGCTCCGGCCACAGACATGGTAGCGATTAGTGGTGCATGGAAGAAATCTAGCCACAAGTGCCATCTACCCATGGCCAGAAGAAAGTGTGGCCATATCTTGGATACCGGCGGAGCTATGGGGCAAATATGGGCCAAAAATGGTGCAAGTTGGACCAAAAATCCGAAAAAGTACCTAGGTAAATGCGATGGTTGTTCGTCGAATAGCTCCGGCCACAGACATGGTAGCGATTAGTGGTGCATGGAAGAAATCTAGCCACAAGTGCCATCTACCCATGGCCAGAAGAAAGTGTGGCCATATCTTGGATACCGGCGGAGCTATGGGGCAAATATGGGCCAAAAATGGTGCAAGTTGGACCAAAAATCCGAAAAAGTACCTAGGTAAATGCGATGGTTGTTCGTCGAATAGCTCCGGCCACAGACATGGTAGCGATTAGTGGTGCATGGAAGAAATCTAGCCACAAGTGCCATCTACCCATGGCCAGAAGAAAGTGTGGCCATATCTTGGATACCGGCGGAGCTATGGGGCAAATATGGGCCAAAAATGGTGCAAGTTGGACCAAAAATCCGAAAAAGTACCTAGGTAAATGCGATGGTTGTTCGTCGAATAGCTCCGGCCACAGACATGGTAGCGATTAGTGGTGCATGGAAGAAATCTAGCCACAAGTGCCATCTACCCATGGCCAGAAGAAAGTGTGGCCATATCTTGGATACCGGCGGAGCTATGGGGCAAATATGGGCCAAAAATGGTGCTAGTTGGACCAAAAATCCGACCAAGTGCGCGAGGCGCTTTCGTGAATAGCTCCGGCCACAGACATGGTAGCGATTAGTGGTGCATGGAAGAAATCTAGCCACAAGTGCCATCTACCCATGGCCAGAAGAAAGTGTGGCCATATCTTGGATACCGGCGGAGCTATGGGGCAAATATGGGCCAAAAATGGTGCAAGTTGGACCAAAAATCCGACCAAGTGCGCGAGGCGCTTTCGTGAATAGCTCCGGCCACAGACATGGTAGCGATTAGTGGTGCATGGAAGAAATCTAGCCACAAGTGCCATCTACCCATGGCCAGAAGAAAGTGTGGCCATATCTTGGATACCGGCGGAGCTATGGTGCAAATACGGGCCAAAAATGGTGCAAGTTGGACCAAAAATCCGACCAAGTGCGCGAGACGCTTTCGTGAATAGCTCCGGCCACAGACATGGTAGCGATTAGTGGTGCATGGAAGAAATCTAGCCACAAGTGCCATCTACCCATGGCCAGAAGAAAGTGTGGCCATATCTTGGATACCGGCGGAGCTATGGGGCAAATATGGGCCAAAAATGGTGCAAGTTGGACCAAAAATCCGACCAAGTGCGCGAGGCGCTTTCGTGAATAGCTCCGGCCACAGACATGGTAGCGATTAGTGGTGCATGGAAGAAATCTAGCCACAAGTGCCATCTACCCATGGCCAGAAGAAAGTGTGGCCATATCTTGGATACCGGCGGAGCTATGGGGCAAATATGGGCCAAAAATGGTGCTAGTTGGACCAAAAATCCGACCAAGTGCGCGAGGCGCTTTCGTGAATAGCTCCGGCCACAGACATGGTAGCGATTAGTGGTGCATGGAAGAAATCTAGCCACAAGTGCCATCTACCCATGGCCAGAAGAAAGTGTGGCCATATCTTGGATACCGGCGGAGCTATGGGGCAAATATGGGCCAAAAATGGTGCAAGTTGGACCAAAAATCCGAAAAAGTACCTAGGTAAATGCGATGGTTGTTCGTCGAATAGCTCCGGCCACAGACATGGTAGCGATTAGTGGTGCATGGAAGAAATCTAGCCACAAGTGCCATCTACCCATGGCCAGAAGAAAGTGTGGCCATATCTTGGATACCGGCGGAGCTATGGGGCAAATATGGGCCAAAAATGGTGCAAGTTGGACCAAAAATCCGAAAAAGTACCTAGGTAAATGCGATGGTTGTTCGTCGAATAGCTCCGGCCACAGACATGGTAGCGATTAGTGGTGCATGGAAGAAATCTAGCCACAAGTGCCATCTACCCATGGCCAGAAGAAAGTGTGGCCATATCTTGGATACCGGCGGAGCTATGGGGCAAATATGGGCCAAAAATGGTGCAAGTTGGACCAAAAATCCGACCAAGTGCGCGAGGCGCTTTCGTGAATAGCTCCGGCCACAGACATGGTAGCGATTAGTGGTGCATGGAAGAAATCTAGCCACAAGTGCCATCTACCCATGGCCAGAAGAAAGTGTGGCCATATCTTGGATACCGGCGGAGCTATGGGGCAAATATGGGCCAAAAATGGTGAAGTTGGACCAAAAATCCGACCAAGTGCGCGAGGCGCTTTCGTGAATAGCTCCGGCCACAGACATGGTAGCGATTAGTGGTGCATGGAAGAAATCTAGCCACAAGTGCCATCTACCCATGGCCAGAAGAAAGTGTGGCCATATCTTGGATACCGGCGGAGCTATGGGGCAAATATGGGCCAAAAATGGTGAAGTTGGACCAAAAATCCGACCAAGTGCGCGAGGCGCTTTCGTGAATAGCTCCGGCCACAGACATGGTAGCGATTAGTGGTGCATGGAAGAAATCTAGCCACAAGTGCCATCTACCCATGGCCAGAAGAAAGTGTGGCCATATCTTGGATACCGGCGGAGCTATGGGGCAAATATGGGCCAAAAATGGGTAAACTTGTACGGTCCAAAGCCAAGGGTAAATTTTTTTATTCCTCTAATAACTTCTACCACAGACATTGAATCGGTTCGTGATGTATGGATGAAATGTAGCAAACAGTTGAAACTACCCATAAAATCTTAAAGATTGACGATCCAATGCATAGAACCGGAGTAATGTGCGATACTTGGTGAAAAATCGAGTGAAAAATTAACTATAAACTGTTTTTGGCCCATAACTCGAATACTAGACATCGGAAGGGGGGGTCGTAGAACGATTTTTTGTTGCCCTATCGATTCCCTATCGAACGAGCAAAAGTTGTTTTTTTGACCAAAAAGTACCCCCACTCTAGTAAAATTGGCCTGATTTTACTAGTCCCCGGTACCCGTACAGGCAAAATGAGCAAAATGCTCAAGTATGAATGGTTTTTGGCCCATAACTCGAATACTAGACGTCGCAGGGGGGTGTCGTGGAACAATTTTTGGTAGCCCTTGAAATTATCTATCGAATGACATATACTTGATTTTTGGACCAAAAAGTTCCCTAGACTAGTAAAAATCGCATCATTTTACTAGAGTCGGGTACCCTGGACGAAAAACCGCTATAGTTGTGGTTTTTGGCTAATAACTCGAATACTAGACGTCGCAGGGGGGTGTCGTGGAACAATTTTTGGTAGCCCTTGAAATTATCTATCGAATGACATATACTTGATTTTTGGCCAAAAAGTTCCCTAGACTAGTAAAAATCGCATCATTTTACTAGAGTCGGGTACCCTGGACGAAAAACCGCTATAGTTGCGGTTTTTGGCTAATAACTCGAATACTAGACGTCGCAGGGGGGTGTCGTGGAACAATTTTTGGTAGCCCTTGAAATTATCTATCGAATGACATATACTTGATTTTTGGCCAAAAAGTTCCCTAGACTAGTAAAAATCGCATCATTTTACTAGAGTCGGGTACCCTGGACGAAAAACCGCTTAAGTTGCGGTTTTTGGCTAATAACTCGAATACTAGACGTCGCAGGGGGGTGTCGTGGAACAATTTTTGGTAGCCCTTGAAATTATCTATCGAATGACATATACTTGATTTTTTGACCAAAAAGTTCCTAGACTAGTAAAAATCGCATCATTTTACTAGAGTCGGGTACCCTGTACGAAAAACCGCTATAGTTGCGGTTTTTGGTCAATAACTCGAATACTAGACGTCGGAGGGGGGTGCCGTAGAACAATTTTTTGTAGCCCTTGAAATTACCTTTCGAATGATATATAGTGGTTTTTTGGTCAAACAGTGACCCCGAGACTAGTAACCCTCCATACACAAAACCGCCTAAAAAGTTTTGGTTTTGCAAAATTTTGAAAAGTGCGTCAAAAAAATTTTTTCAAAAAGTACCAAATCGTGATCAGAACTCACTATAGACCATAAAAAGTGAAATCCGATGGTCATTTGCAACACTTGGTCAATCGAGAAAAATTTCACTTTTTTACTAGAGTCGGGTACCCTGAACGAAAAATCGCTCAAGTGATGGTTTTTGGCCAATAACTCGAATACTAGACGTCGGAGGGGGGTGCCGTAGAACAATTTTTTGTAGCCCTTGAAATTACCTTTCGAATGATATATAGTGGTTTTTTGGTCAAACAGTGACCCCGAGACTAGTAACCCTCCATACACAAAACCGCCTACAAAAACTTTGTTTTGAAAAATTTTGAAAAGTTCAAAAAAATTTTTTTTTCAAAAACTACTAAAACGTGATAAGAACTTACTATAGACCATAAAAAGTGATATCCGATGATAA
The DNA here is from genome assembly GCF_943734845.2 of Anopheles funestus. Classification (NCBI taxonomy): domain Eukaryota; kingdom Metazoa; phylum Arthropoda; class Insecta; order Diptera; family Culicidae; genus Anopheles; species Anopheles funestus. Next base: position 158,721 of record NW_026045163.1, read on the forward strand.
TTTGCAAAAGTTGGTAACTAGTAAAAAATTTCACTTTTTTACTAGAGTCGGTGCAACGAGAAAAAAAAAGTCCGTGATGGAGAAAAATGGCACGTTTTCCACGCCTGTACGCTTTCGTTTACTATATAGGGGGTAGGTGAGCCAGAAGCATGATTTTGACTGAGTATGTATCTTTATGAATTGGACCCTTCTAAATCGATTGAGACTACCCCCAGGACGATCGGACGACTGCTTCTGGCTCAAAATGTGGTTTTTAGATTTTGATCGTCAATTATGCGAGAAAAAATCGATTAGAAGTAAAGATACGAAATGCTTGGTCTAAGTTGGGAAACGACTTCGGATATTTGTTGGACGTTGTCGTAGAAGGTCCGAGGACCAAGGAAAAGTGATTTCCAAGTGGATTTATGCACTATTAGTCGATGGTAAGATGTGAAATTAGTAGAACTTACCATACAGTTTGCGAAGTTGAAGCAATCGGTTGGTGAATATGGTACTGTCTGTCCAATTTGGTGGTTCGGAATGAGTGAAACGATGTTGATGATGGATAGACGTTCCGATTGCCCCCGATCGGGGAACATATAGTGGTCTTTAAGGTCCAAGTACCTATGTTTTGGTAAGCAGAACTGAGAGTTAAAGGATGAAAGTCGGCCATTCCTAATATCATCCTATCGGTGGTTCGCGAGTTGTTTGAGGACCGGAGCAGCTCGCGATGAAACGGTCCTAGGGTATTGGTTATCCATCCAAGGAAGAGTAAATGCGATCCTAGATGTGTGTCGTTGGCCGTTCTACCGGTATCGCCTATCGATGAGATATCGACGGGCATGCCTTACTCGAAAGTTGAATTCTAGGATCGATGGTCAAACAGACCTATGAGCGATAAACCAAACTGAACACGTATTGATGTCGGCTTTTCCTATCATTTGATGCCGCAGGTTGTTTAGGGACCGGAGCAGCTTGCGGCCGAGACGGTCCCCGGGGGTTTCTTTCTCCAAGGAGTGGAAACTATTAAGCAAGAGTTGTAGCAAGATACGATCCTCTGATGTGTCGTTGGCCGTTCATGCGGTATCGCCTGTCGATGAGATATCGATGGGCATGCCTTACTCTACCGACCTTCTAATTGAGAGTATTAATCAGGGATCGATGGTCAAACAAGACCAATGAGCGATAAACCAAACTGAACACGTATTGATGTCGGCATTTCCTATCATTTGTCGCAGGTTGTTTAGGGACCGGAGCAGCTTGCGACCGAGACGGTCCCCGGGGGTTTCTTTCTCCAAGGAGAAGAAACGATTAAGCAAAAGTTGTAGCAAGATACGATCCTCTGATGTGTCGTTGGCCGTTCAAGCGGTATCGCCTGTCGATGAGATATCGATGGGCATGCCTTACTCTCCCGACTGGATTACTGAGAGTTTAATCAGGGATCGATGGTCAAACAGACCAATGAGCGATAAACCAAACTGAACACATATTGATGTCGGCATTTCCTATCATTTGTCGCAGGTTGTTTAGGGACCGGAGCAGCTTGCGACCGAGACGGTCCCCGGGGGTTTCTTTCTCTAAGGAGTGGAAACGATTAAGCAAAAGTCGTAGCAATAATCGATCACCTGATGTGTCGTTGGCCGTTCTTGCGGTATCGCCTGTCGATGAGATATCGATGGGCATGCCTTACTCTCCTGACTGTTTAATTGAGAGTTATAATCAGGGATCGATGGTCAAAAAGACCTATGAGCGATAAACCAAACTGAACACGTATTGATGTCGGCATTTCCTATCATTTGTCGCAGGTTGTTTGGGGACCGGAGCAGCTTGCGACCGAGACGGTCCCTTCCCGAAAGATGGTGAACCGAGTCGTCTGGCGTAAAAACCGGACGACTCGAAAGGGCTTGACCCTTTCAAGTGAGCGATAATCACATTCTACGCTCAGTTCGACAGCTACAAGGCAATCACTCGCTATGTTCAGAGCTAATACATGCAACATGCCGGCATTGTTTCCACCGACGCATGGATTCAAGACTGGTGCACTTATTAGTTAAACCGTTCGCCTCCGGGTGTTTCGAGTTCAAGTCTGGATGAGGATTGATCTTGCTGGTAATAGCTTGAGCCCTTAAGGGGTCGAAGCGTACATCTTGAGACCATGTACAACATATTACCAAATCGGCACCATGGGTTCTGGTGCAAGTGATGTAACCGTGAAAGATGTTGAGCAGCCCAACATCGGTTTACACACGCATAATAGGAAGGCAGCGCTGTCGACTGGTCAGTCGTGTAAGAAGTGTGCATTATCGATCACAAATATATTGGTGATCTGTAGGTTGCGCATACACCATGCCCGGTGTAAAGTGCCGTGGTCCCCCCCGGGGGGCTGCATCAAACCGTTCGCCACGCGAACTACCCAATGGAACGAACTCGATGCATTTAATAAGAAGAAGAGATGATAATGAAACACGGTCGATTTAAGAGTTGAAAACGTTGAAATGCCTATAAGCAAGTCTTAAGTTGGTGGTGACCGTTACGCCCCAACAAATTGGTGCCTTACCCTACACCAAAGAGCCATTCAACATGGTTCAAGTGAGCGATAATCACGCTCTACGCTCAGTTCGACAGCTGCAAGGCAATCACTCGCTAAGTTCAGAGCTAATACATGCAACACGCCGGCATTGTTTCCACCGACGCATGGATTCAAGACTGGTGCACTTATTAGTTAAACCGTTCGCCTGCGGGTGTTTCGAGTTCAAGTCTGGATGAGGATTGTTCTTGCTGGTAATAGCTTGAGCCCCTGAATAAGGGGCCGAAGCGTACATCTTGAGAGTAAATGTACAACATATTACCAAATCGGCACCGTGGGTTCTGGTGCAAGTGATGTAACCATGAAAGATGTTGAGCAGCCCAACATCGGTTTACACACGCATAAGGGGTTTATTGTTATCTGTAGGTTGCGCATACACCATACCCGGTGTAAAGTGCCGTGGTCCCCCAGGGGGCTGCATCAAAACGTTCGCCATGCGAACTACCCAATGGAACGAACTCGATGTATTGAAAGAGATGAACAATTAATAGCGAGAATAGGGGCCCGGAAGCAATTCCGCGGCCCTACGGTCGATTCAAGAGTTGAAACGTTGTACAATCGTGGATAGCACCTAGTGTTAATATGGTGAGAGATAATGTGTGAGGAAATTTAGTTTCCTAAAGTTTAGTTAGTGGTTTCCGTTGTGCCCTAACAAACTTAAAGTTGGTGGTGACCGTTACACCCCAACAAATTGGTGCCTTACCCAACACCAAAGAGCCATTCCATATGGTTCTAGAGAGAGAGAGTTGTGTGGAAATTTATTTCCCACTAAGCGAGTGTGTGTCTGTAGTGGAACGAATTCTGGTTGATCCTACCAGTAATATACGCTTGTCTCAAAGGTTAAGCCATGCATGTCTAAGTACAAACATAAATGAATGTGAAACCGCATAAGGCTCAGTATAACAGCTATAATTCACAAGATCATCCTACCACTAGTTACTTGGATAACTGTGGAAAATCCAGAGCTAATACATGCAACATGCCGGGACTGTTGCCCTCGCGGGTAGCTGAACTGGTGCACTTATTAGTTAAACCAATCGCCTCCGGGCGGCTTGAGTTGAAGTCTGGATAAGGACGCAGATCGTATGGTCGCTTGTCGACTGACGACAGATCTTTCAAATGTCTGCCCTATCAACTATTGATGGTAGTGTAGAGGACTACCATGGTTGCGACGGGTAACGGGGAATCAGGGTTCGATTCCGGAGAGGGAGCCTGAGAAATGGCTACCACATCCAAGGAAGGCAGCAGGCGCGTAAATTACCCAATCCCAGTACGGGGAGGTAGTGACGAGAAATAACAATATGGACCTCTCTAACGATGGTCCATAATTGGAATGAGTTGAGTATAAATCCTTCAACAAGGATCAAGTGGAGGGCAAGTCTGGTGCCAGCAGCCGCGGTAATTCCAGCTCCACTAGCGTATATTAAAGTTGTTGCGGTTAAAACGTTCGAAGTTGATTGCCCGTCCAGACACGTGACCGCCACGGGCGCCCGGTTACACGCCGGGGCCGTTCGTGCGCGCGCTCACGGCTGCGACTCACAATGGTGTACTTGGGCGTTACTCTGTGAACGAGTACCGTGCTACCGGTTAACTCCGGCACGGGCTCCTCATGGTGCTCAAGATACTCACATTTACCTTGAACAAATTAGAGTGCTCAAAGCAGGCTAAGACAAAGCGTCCGGCCCCCCCGTGGGGTTGGCGTTGGCCGAGAATAATCTTGCATGGAATAATGGAATATGACCTCGGTTTATACGATTTCGTTGGTTTGTCAGAAACCTAGAGGTAATGATTAACAGAAGTAGTTGGGGGCATTGGTATTACGGCGCGAGAGGTGAAATTCGTAGACCGTCGTAGGACCAACTGAAGCGAAAGCGTTTGCCATGGATGCTTTCTTTAATCAAGAACGAAAGTTAGAGGATCGAAGGCGATTAGATACCGCCCTAGTTCTAACCGTAAACGATGCCAATTAGCAATTGGGAGACGCTACCCCTATTCGGTGCTCTCAGTCGCTTCCGGGAAACCAAAATCGGGTTCCGGGGGAAGTATGGTTGCAAAGTTGAAACTTAAAGGAATTGACGGAAGGGCACCACAAGAAGTGGAGCTTGCGGCTTAATTTGACTCAACACGGGAAAATTTACCAGGTCCAAACTTATCGAGGTAAGACAGATTGATAGCTCTTTCTCAAATTTAAGGGTAGTGGTGCATGGCCGTTCTTAGTTCGTGGAATGATTTGTCTGGTTAATTCCGATAACGAACGTGACTCAAACATGCTAACTAGAACGCTGTCAGCAGTGCGCCTCCGGGCGCACCTGACGTTACAGCCGGGCGGCGCCTTCACGGGCGGTCGTCGGCTACGTTTGCCCTGCTTAGCGGGACAACTTGTGTTTAGCAAGCTGAGAATGAGCGATAACAGGTCCGTGATGCCCTTAGATGTTCTGGGCTGCACGCGTGCTACAATGTGGGTCGCAGCGTGTTCTCGCCAATAGGCGCCCCCATTCCGAGAGGAACGGGAAATCACTAAAATGCCCATCTAGTCGGGATTGGGGACTGCAACGGTCCCCATGAACCTGGAATTTCTAGTAAGCACTAGTCATTAGCTAGTGCTGATTACGTCCCTGCCCTTTGTACACACCGCCCGTCGCTACTACCGATGGATTATTTAGTGAGGTTTCTGGAGGCTTACCTTCCGCGGTTCCTTCGTGAGCTGCAGCTGGCATGGCTGAAGTTGACCGAACTTGATGATTTAGAGGAAGTAAAAGTCGTAACAAGGTTTCCGTAGGTGAACCTGCGGAAGGATCATTACTGATGATCGTCCGCGAGTGACCAACCATGGGCTGCCTTCGGTGTAGCTCGGTCGCTCGCTTGCTATGTGTCAGAATTTGTTGAAAGCCAACTCGTTCGTTGTACACTTTGATGGGTGACCATCACTGTGTCTCCGTGCCGAGCTAGATCTCCCCTAGCCGTAAGGCACTTGAACGCCCCTTCGACGACGAGTTGCATGTGTGTGGTATGTGTCAGAATCTGGTGAAGCTTTCTGCATGTGATGTGCCTTGTGTGGATCCGTGGCCATTGCATTGTGTCTGGTGCTTAGATACCCAGACACTTAGAACGCTTGCGCGGAAAGCAAACTCGATCGTTGTACACTTTGATGGGTGACCATCACTGTGTCTCCGTGCCGTGCTAGATCCCCCCTAGCCGTAAGGCACTTTGAACGCCCCTTCGACGACGAGTTACAAGAGTGTGGTATGTGTCAGAATCTGGTGAAGCTTTCTGCATGTGATGTGCCTTGTGTGGATCCGTGGCCATTGCATTGTGTCTGGTGTGTAGGTACCCAGACACTTAGAACGCTTGCGCGGAAAGCAAACTCGATCGTTGTACACTTTGATGGGCAACCATCACTGTGTCTCCGTGCCGTGCTAGATCTCCCCTAGCCGTAAGGCACTTTGAACGCCCCTTCGACGACGAGTTACAAGAGTGTGGTATGTGTCATAATCTGGTGAAGCTTTCTGCATGTGATGTGCCTTGTGTGGATCCGTGGCCATTGCATTGTGTCTGGTGTGTAGGTACCCAGACACTTAAGCAAACTCGATCGTTGTACACTGTGATGGGCGAGCATCACTGTGTCTCCGTGCCGTGTAAGAGCTCCCCTGGCCATCAGGCACTTGAAAGGTCCTTCGACGACGAGTTACAATAGTGGTGTGTTAGATACGTCAGGTGATGGTATCTACTGTTGTGCAATACGTATCCGGCCACGGCACGGAACGAACGGGAACTGTGGTGCAGACATACAAAGAGTTAAGCCTATTAGTCATTAACTCTAAGGACGGGGCCATGGGGCGGTACGCAAAGGATACGGATGAGCGAGTATGCAGGCCCAATACTCAATAGCTCGATCCGATCCAAGCACATGAGTTGACTGCGGCGCCAGGTTAACCAATGTGCTAGATTCTATTTGGCCAGTAGAATCTTGTGTCTTATGCGATTTGATACCAAGACACCAGAACGAAAGTTAGTTGAAGAGTTATTAAACTCTTATGAAGTATGGTTGTGCAATCACAACTTATGACTTTAACCTATAAAGTGGATATGGACTTGCAATTATAACATGGAATCTCTACACACCCCATGAGCTCGATCCAATCCACGCACACGAGTTGCCTGAGTAGCGACAGGTATACCGATGTGCAATACGTATCCGGCCACGGCACGGAACGAACGGGAACTGTGGTGCAGACATACAAAGAGTTAAGCCTACTAGTCATTAACTCTAAGGACGGGGCCATGGGGCGGTACGCAAAGGATACGGATGAGCGAGTATGCAGGCCCAATACTCAATAGCTCGATCCGATCCAAGCACATGAGTTGACTGCGGCGCCAGGTTAACCAATGTGCTAGATTCTATTTGGCCAGTAGAATCTTGTGTCTTACGCGATTTGATACCAAGACACCAGAACGAAAGTTAGTTGAAGAGTGATTAAACTCTTATGAAGAATGGTTGTGCAATCACAACTTATGACTTTAACCTATAAAGTGGATATGGACTATCAATTATAACATGGGGCACACACCATGTTCTCGATCCAATCCACGCACACGAGTTGCCTGAGTAGCGACAGGTATACCGATGTGCAATACGTATCCGGCCATAGGCACGGAACGAACAGGAACTGTGGTGCAGACATACAAGGGCCATGGGGCGGTACGCAAAGGATACGGATGAGCGAGTATGCAGGCCCAATACTCAATAGCTCGATCCGATCCAAGCACATGAGTTGACTGCGGCGTCAGGTTAACCGATGTGCAATACGTATCCGGCCATAGGCACGGAACGAACAGGAACTGTGGTGCAGACATACAAGGGCCATGGGGCGGTACGCAAAGGATACGGATGAGCGAGTATGCAGGCCCAATACTCAATAGCTCGATCCGATCCAAGCACATGAGTTGACTGCGGCGCCAGGTTAACCGATGTGCTAAGAGAGTTGTTCCTGGGCCTTCAAAGTGACTTCAAAACTATCTTAGCGAATGGTGGCCATGGGCGTAGACATGAGCCACAAGTCACAAGGCCTGGGACTATTGGGTAATAAAGACAACTTAGTCAGAAAGTTAGTCTTTGGACGTACCACCGGGATTGTGTTACATTGGGAACCTTACTATAAAACCCTAGGCAGGGGATCACTCGGCTCATGGATCGATGAAGACCGCAGCTAAATGCGCGTCACAATGTGAACTGCAGGACACATGAACACCGATAAGTTGAACGCATATTGCGCGTCGGACGATTAAACCCGGCCGATGCACACATTCTTGAGTGCCTATCAATTCCTTGATATACAACAAACCAAACTTCAGGGTGGAGCGTGCCACAATAGAACACTATGGCGAGCAGCCCGTCTAGTGTCGTGGGGGAAACACGCTTCCACACTGTGCATAATGGCGTGCTCGGGACCTTTGTTGGGACCGCAGGGCGCTGAAAGTAAAGGGGTGAACCGCATAAATCGCACGCACGTAAACGCGCACACACACAAATAGAGTGAGACGTATCGTAGGATACCGCTAAGAGTACGTTGTGAAACATGGGGAAATTCAATCGAAAACCTCTTTGATGTCCAAGATTTCGTTGACCGTATCCGTCGTAATACTGGATCAACGTGCTTGGGGGAAAACGTCAAAGGGTTTTATAATAGTGGTGCATGATTAACCCATCGATGCCCGAGGGGAACATGTTGTCCAATACAATAGTGGTGCAGTTGGCTCGACATGCTCGGGGGGAGACATCGTGGGTCCAAGTCGACCAAGTCGACCGAGAGTTGTTGTTGAGAGATCGAATCAAAACGATGCCGAGCGGAACTCGTTGTCCTTATTGGAGTGATATTCGGACAACGTGCTCGGGGGGGCCATCGTTGATTCAAAAATGACCGTAAATTGCCCAATCCGTGTGTGTGTGTGTGTGAAGTGTTGTTGCGTATATATCGGTTCGCTATGCCCCGGGTTCGAAACGAATGGAATGTGACTGATTTTGTTGTAGGCCTCAAGTGATGTGAGACAACCCCCAGAATTTAAGCATATTAATAAGGGGAGGAGAAGAAACCAACCGGGATTCCCTGAGTAGCTGCGAGCGAAACGGGAGAAGCTCAGCACGTAGGGACGGTGTGTAACTGCACCTGTCCGATTCCGTGTACTGGAACGACCATTATCTACTATGCACGGTGCA
>NW_026045163.1:172500-187500 GCF_943734845.2 Anopheles funestus
AGTTGGCCAAAAGTACCGATAGAGTACCCACAAGAAGCACTGAGTTGGCCTAAGTTGGCCAAAAGTACCGATAGAGTACCCACAAATAGCACCGAATGGGCCTAAGTTGGCCAAAAGTACCGATAGAGTACCCACAAGAAGCACTGAGTTGGCCTAAGTTGGCCAAAAGTACCGATAGAGTACCCACAAATAGCACCCAGTTGGCCTAAGTTGGCCAAAAGTACCGATAGAGTACCCACAAAGAGCACCCAATTGGCCTAAGTTGGCCAAAAGTACCGATAGAGTACCCACAAATAGCACCGAATGGGCCTAAGATGGCCAAAAGTACCGATAGAGTACCCACAAAGAGCACCCCATGGGCCTAAGTTGGCCAAAAGTACCGATAGAGTACCCACAAATAGCACCGAGTGGGCCTAACATGGCCAAAAGTACCGATAGAGTACCCACAAAGAGCACCCCATGGGCCTAAGTTGGCCAAAAGTACCGATAGAGTACCCACAAATAGCACCGAGTGGGCCTAACATGGCCAAAAGTACCGATAGAGTACCCACAAGAAGCACTGAGTTGGCCTAAGTTGGCCAAAAGTACCGATAGAGTACCCACAAATAGCACCGAGTGGGCCTAACATGGCCAAAAGTACCGATAGAGTACCCACAAATAGCACCGAGTGGGCCTAACATGGCCAAAAGTACCGATAGAGCACCCACATATAGCACCGAATGGGCCTAACATGGCCAAAAGTACCGATAGAGCACCCACATATAGCACCCCATTGGCCTAAGTTGGCCAAAAGTACCGATAGAGAATCCACAAAGAGCACCCAATTGGCCTAAGTTGGCCAAAAGTACCGCCAAGTAGCACCATAGAGGCCCGAGTAGAGCGAAATGTGGGCCAAATTGAACATTTGAAAATTTTTACAAGTCCAGAAAATTTTCTAAGTCCAGAAAATTTTCTAAGTCCAAAGAGTTGGACAAATTTCCTTAGGCCCAAAGGTTGCACTGAATGTTCCTAAGTTGGCCATCAGTACCCATGAAGTATCGCGAAGGTTCACCCGAAAGACACAATATGCCCTAAAGTACCCACAGAGTACCCACAAGTTGCACCCAATTGGCCTAAGTTGGCCAAAAGTACCGATAAGTAGCACCATAGAGGCCCGAGTAGAGCGAAATGTGGGCCAAAGTACCGAGTAGTTGCAACAAATGCCCAAATGGATACCAAAATGTGGTACCAAGCACCTAACTGTTGCAACAAATGCTAGCTTTCTGAGCAAAAGCTGTGGACCAATTTCGTAGAAGAACCGCCTAGGCGAAAAGGCAAAAATCGCCGAAGCTGGCCCGCTCGCAGAGCTCGCGGGCCAGGAGATACTCATAGGGCGATTTACTAGAGTGGGGAACTTGAGAATTTTTGTGTCCGAGACTTTGGGCAACTTCGCGGCCGCCCCCTTAAAGTAAAAGATTTTCTCTGGGTGCCTAAAATTCGCAATTCCCGCAAAGTCGGGAAGACGTTAAAGTTTTTGACCAAAAAATGGCCATCGATTTAAGGTGATTTTCCAATAAGAAAATTTTTCCTAAGATGAATTTTTTCGAATATTTCCTAAACTAAGCGTCGGAGTACATGGCCGTGGAGGAACTTTTGGTAGCTTTTGGCAAGGGCTATCGGATGAAATAATGCGAAAGGCCATCGGAGCGATATTGGATAAATGCGGGCCCATAAACGTACCTAAGAAGTGAAAATTGGTACCTTGCACGCAGGATGCAAGAAATGCTTGAGTGTTAACCATCATCGGTACCAAGTACCTAGGTTATATCGAGTGCGTAGATGGAAGTCGGTACCAAAGGGAAACCTTCCTAGGCTAGGTGCACGCAAGTGAGTATGGATCGATCAGTAGAAAGATGGGAAGCCATAGGAAACCTTCCTAGGCTAGGTGCACGCAAGTGAGTATGGATCGATCAGTAGAAAGATGGGAAGCCATAGGAAACCTTCCTAGGCTAGGTGCACGCAAGTGAGTATGGATCGATCAGTAGAAAGATGGGAAGCCATAGGAAACCTTCCTAGGCTAGGTGCACGCAAGTGAGTATGGATCGATCAGTAGAAAGATGGGAAGCCATAGGAAACCTTCCTAGGCTAGGTGCACGCAAGTGAGTATGGATCGATCAGTAGAAAGATGGGAAGCCATAGGAAACCTTCCTAGGCTAGGTGCACGCAAGTGAGTATGGATCGATCAGTAGAAAGTGGGAAGCCCATTACCAAATGCCCTAGTGAAGACCGTAAACGAATATCATGAACCGATAAGGAGCACCAAATGCCCTAGTGAAGACCGTAAACGAATATCATGAACCGATAAGGAGCACCAAATGCCCTAGTGAAGACCGTAAACGAATATCATGAACCGATAAGGAGCACCAAATGCCCTAGTGAAGACCGTAAACGAATATCATGAACCGATAAGGAGCACCAAATGCCCTAGTGAAGACCGTAAACGAATATCATGAACCGAGAAGTAGCAACGAATGCCTGAAAATGTACCAAGTCCACGGTATAGAGTAACGAGAGTTAACCGCCGTGATGTATGCAATGTGGGCAGCCATTGCATGGGTTCTGGACTTGGTTCGCGAATAACTTTTTTGTTAGACATCGGACAAAGTTGACGTGGAAAAACGAAATGTAGCATTTGATGCCACCTATCCAAAACTTTTTCAAGATTGAAGATCCGATCGATACAGCCTGAGTTATAGGCAAAAGTTGGTGCAAAATTGAGCATTTTTAATGGTGAAAAATCGGTACTCCTCGAATAGCTCCTGTTGGAAGCATCGGACCACATGGTCGTGGAGAAACATATTGTAGCGCGCGGTGTCAAGTATCGACACCCAAAACCGCATGTCCGATGGACGGAAAATGACCAAGTTATAGTGAAAACTTGGTTGCACCAAATTCCCGAAGAAGTGCAACGAGAAGGTGAATGCGATGGTTGTTCGTCGAATAGCTCCGGCCACAGACATGGTAGCGATTAGTGGTGCATGGAAGAAATCTAGCCACAAGTGCCATCTACCCATGGCCAGAAGAAAGTGTGGCCATATCTTGGATACCGGCGGAGCTATGGGGCAAATATGGGCCAAAAATGGTGCAAGTTGGACCAAAAATCCGACCAAGTGCGCGAGGCGCTTTCGTGAATAGCTCCGGCCAGAGACATGGTAGCGATTAGTGGTGCATGGAAGAAATCTAGCCACAAGTGCCATCTACCCATGGCCAGAAGAAAGTGTTGCGATATCTTGGATACCGGCGGAGCTATGGGGCAAATATGGGCCAAAAATGGTGCAAGTTGGACCAAAAATCCGAAAAAGTACCTAGGTAAATGCGATGGTTGTTCGTCGAATAGCTCCGGCCACAGACATGGTAGCGATTAGTGGTGCATGGAAGAAATCTAGCCACAAGTGCCATCTACCCATGGCCAGAAGAAAGTGTGGCCATATCTTGGATACCGGCGGAGCTATGGGGCAAATACGGGCCAAAAATGGTGCAAGTTGGACCAAAAATCCGAAAAAGTACCTAGGTAAATGCGATGGTTGTTCGTCGAATAGCTCCGGCCACAGACATGGTAGCGATTAGTGGTGCATGGAAGAAATCTAGCCACAAGTGCCATCTACCCATGGCCAGAAGAAAGTGTGGCCATATCTTGGATACCGGCGGAGCTATGGGGCAAATACGGGCCAAAAATGGTGCAAGTTGGACCAAAAATCCGACCAAGTGCGCGAGGCGCTTTCGTGAATAGCTCCGGCCAGAGACATGGTAGCGATTAGTGGTGCATGGAAGAAATCTAGCCACAAGTGCCATCTACCCATGGCCAGAAGAAAGTGTTGCGATATCTTGGATACCGGCGGAGCTATGGGGCAAATATGGGCCAAAAATGGTGCAAGTTGGACCAAAAATCCGAAAAAGTACCTAGGTAAATGCGATGGTTGTTCGTCGAATAGCTTCGGCCACAGACATGGTAGCGATTAGTGGTGCATGGAAGAAATCTAGCCACAAGTGCCATCTAGCCATGGCCAGAAGAAAGTGTGGCCATATCTTGGATACCGGCGGAGCTATGGGGCAAATATGGGCCAAAAATGGTGCAAGTTGGACCAAAAATCCGACCAAGTGCGCGAGGCGCTTTCGTGAATAGCTCCGGCCACAGACATGGTAGCGATTAGTGGTGCATGGAAGAAATCTAGCCACAAGTGCCATCTACCCATGGCCAGAAGAAAGTGTGGCCATATCTTGGATACCGGCGGAGCTATGGGGCAAATATGGGCCCAAAATGGTGCAAGTTGGACCAAAAATCCGACCAAGTGCGCGAGGCGCTTTCGTGAATAGCTCCGGCCACAGACATGGTAGCGATTAGTGGTGCATGGAAGAAATCTAGCCACAAGTGCCATCTACCCATGGCCAGAACAAAGTGTGGCCATATCTTGGATACCGGCGGAGCTATGGGGCAAATACGGGCCAACAATGGTGCCAGGTGGACCAAAAATCCGACCAAGTGCGCGAGGCGCTTTCGTGAATAGCTCCGGCCACAGACATAGTAGCGATTAGTGGTGCATGGAAGAAATCTAGCCACAAGTGCCATCTACCCATGGCCAGAAGAAAGTGTGGCCATATCTTGGATACCGGCGGAGCTATGGGGCAAATATGGGCCAAAAATGGTACAAGTTGGACCAAAAATCCGAAAAAGTACCTAGGTAAATGCGATGGTTGTTCGTCGAATAGCTCCGGCCACAGACATGGTAGCGATTAGTGGTGCATGGAAGAAATCTAGCCACAAGTGCCATCTACCCATGGCCAGAAGAAAGTGTGGCCATATCTTGGATACCGGCGGAGCTATGGGGCAAATACGGGCCAAAAATGGTGCAAGTTGGACCAAAAATCCGAAAAAGTACCTAGGTAAATGCGATGGTTGTTCGTCGAATAGCTCCGGCCACAGACATGGTAGCGATTAGTGGTGCATGGAAGAAATCTAGCCACAAGTGCCATCTACCCATGGCCAGAAGAAAGTGTGGCGCTATCTTGGATACCGGCGGAGCTATGGGGCAAATATGGGCCAAAAATGGTGAAGTTGGACCAAAAATCCGACCAAGTGCGCGAGGCGCTTTCGTGAATAGCTCCGGCCACAGACATGGTAGCGATTAGTGGTGCATGGAAGAAATCTAGCCACAAGTGCCATCTACCCATGGCCAGAAGAAAGTGTGGCCATATCTTGGATACCGGCGGAGCTATGGGGCAAATATGGGCCAAAAATGGGTAAACTTGTACGGTCCAAAGCCAAGGGTAAATTTTTTTATTCCTCTAATAACTTCTACCACAGACATTGAATCGGTTCGTGATGTATGGATGAAATGTAGCAAACAGTTGGAACTACCCATAAAATCTTAAAGATTGACGATCCAATGTATAGAACCGGAGTAATGTGCGATACTTGGTGAAAAATCGAGTGAAAAATTAGCTATAAACTGTTTTTGGCCCATAACTCGAATACTAGACATCGGAAGGGGGGGTCGTAGAACGATTTTTTGTTGCCCTATCGATTCCCTATCGAACGAGCAAAAGTTGTTTTTTTGACCAAAAAGGACCCCTACTCTAGTAAAATTGGCCTGATTTTACTAGTCCCCGGTACCCGTACAGGCAAAATGAGCAAAATGCTCAAGTATGAATGGTTTTTGGCCCATAACTCGAATACTAGACGTCGCAGGGGGGTGTCGTGGAACAATTTTTGGTAGCCCTTGAAATTATCTATCGAATGACATATACTTGATTTTTGGCCAAAAAGTTCCCTAGACTAGTAAAAATCGCATCATTTTACTAGAGTCGGGTACCCTGGACGAAAAACCGCTTAAGTTGCGGTTTTTGGCTAATAACTCGAATACTAGACGTCGCAGGGGGGTGTCGTGGAACAATTTTTGGTAGCCCTTGAAATTATCTATCGAATGACATATACTTGATTTTTGGCCAAAAAGTTCCCTAGACTAGTAAAAATCGCATCATTTTACTAGAGTCGGGTACCCTGGACGAAAAACCGCTATAGTTGCGGTTTTTGGCTAATAACTCGAATACTAGACGTCGCAGGGGGGTGTCGTGGAACAATTTTTGGTAGCCCTTGAAATTATCTATCGAATGACATATACTTGATTTTTTGACCAAAAAGTTCCTAGACTAGTAAAAATCGCATCATTTTACTAGAGTCGGGTACCCTGTACGAAAAACCGCTATAGTTGCGGTTTTTGGCCAATAACTCGAATACTAGACGTCGGAGGGGGGTGCCGTAGAACAATTTTTTGTAGCCCTTGAAATTACCTTTCGAATGATATATAGTGGTTTTTTGGTCAAACAGTGACCCCGAGACTAGTAACCCTCCATACACAAAACCGCCTAAAAAGTTTTGGTTTTGCAAAATTTTGAAAAGTGCGTCAAAAAAATTTTTTCAAAAAGTACCAAATCGTGATCAGAACTCACTATAGACCATAAAAAGTGAAATCCGATGGTCATTTGCAACACTTGGTCAATCGAGAAAAATTTCACTTTTTTACTAGAGTCGGGTACCCTGAACGAAAAATCGCTCAAGTGATGGTTTTTGGCCAATAACTCGAATACTAGACGTCGGAGGGGGGTGCCGTAGAACAATTTTTTGTAGCCCTTGAAATTACCTTTCGAATGATATATAGTGGTTTTTTGGTCAAACAGTGACTCCGAGACTAGTAACCCTCCATACACAAAACCGCCTACAAAAACTTTGTTTTGAAAAATTTTGAAAAGTTCAAAAAAATTTTTTTTTCGAAAACTACTAAAACGTGATAAGAACTTACTATAGACCATGAAAAGTGATATCCGATGATAATTTGCAAAAGTTGGTAACTAGTAAAAAATTTCACTTTTTTACTAGAGTCGGTGCAACGAGAAAAAAAAAGTCCGTGATGGAGAAAAATGGCACGTTTTCCACGCCTGTACGCTTTCGTTTACTATATAGGGGGTAGGTGAGCCAGAAGCATGATTTTGACTGAGTATGTATCTTTATGAATTGGACCCTTCTAAATCGATTGAGACTACCCCCAGGACGATCGGACGACTGCTTCTGGCTCAAAATGTGGTTTTTAGATTTTGATCGTCAATTATGCGAGAAAAAATCGATTAGAAGTAAAGATACGAAATGCTTGGTCTAAGTTGGGAAACGACTTCGGATATTTGTTGGACGTTGTCGTAAAAGGTCCGAGGACCAAGGAAAAGTGATTTCCAAGTGGATTTATGCACTATTAGTCGATGGTAAGATGTGAAATTAGTAGAACTTACCATACAGTTTGCGAAGTTGAAGCAATCGGTTGGTGAATATGGTACTGTCTGTCCAATTTGGTGGTTCGGAATGAGTGAAACGATGTTGATGATGGATAGACGTTCCGATTGCCCCCGATCGGGGAACATATAGTGGTCTTTAAGGTCCAAGTACCTATGTTTTGGTAAGCAGAACTGAGAGTTAAAGGATGAAAGTCGGCCATTCCTAATATCATCCTATCGGTGGTTCGCGAGTTGTTTGAGGACCGGAGCAGCTCGCGATGAAACGGTCCTAGGGTATTGGTTATCCATCCAAGGAAGAGTAAATGCGATCCTAGATGTGTGTCGTTGGCCGTTCTACCGGTATCGCCTATCGATGAGATATCGACGGGCATGCCTTACTCGAAAGTTGAATTCTAGGATCGATGGTCAAACAGACCTATGAGCGATAAACCAAACTGAACACGTATTGATGTCGGCTTTTCCTATCATTTGATGCCGCAGGTTGTTTAGGGACCGGAGCAACTTGCGGCCGAGACGGTCCCCGGGGGTTTCTTTCTCCAAGGAGTGGAAACTATTAAGCAAGAGTTGTAGCAAGATACGATCCTCTGATGTGTCGTTGGCCGTTCATGCGGTATCGCCTGTCGATGAGATATCGATGGGCATGCCTTACTCTACCGACCTTCTAATTGAGAGTATTAATCAGGGATCGATGGTCAAACAAGACCAATGAGCGATAAACCAAACTGAACACGTATTGATGTCGGCATTTCCTATCATTTGTCGCAGGTTGTTTAGGGACCGGAGCAGCTTGCGACCGAGACGGTCCCCGGGGGTTTCTTTCTCCAAGGAGAAGAAACGATTAAGCAAAAGTTGTAGCAAGATACGATCCTCTGATGTGTCGTTGGCCGTTCAAGCGGTATCGCCTGTCGATGAGATATCGATGGGCATGCCTTACTCTCCCGACTGGATTACTGAGAGTTTAATCAGGGATCGATGGTCAAACAGACCAATGAGCGATAAACCAAACTGAACACATATTGATGTCGGCATTTCCTATCATTTGTCGCAGGTTGTTTAGGGACCGGAGCAGCTTGCGACCGAGACGGTCCCCGGGGGTTTCTTTCTCTAAGGAGTGGAAACGATTAAGCAAAAGTCGTAGCAATAATCGATCACCTGATGTGTCGTTGGCCGTTCTTGCGGTATCGCCTGTCGATGAGATATCGATGGGCATGCCTTACTCTCCTGACTGTTTAATTGAGAGTTATAATCAGGGATCGATGGTCAAAAAGACCTATGAGCGATAAACCAAACTGAACACGTATTGATGTCGGCATTTCCTATCATTTGTCGCAGGTTGTTTGGGGACCGGAGCAGCTTGCGACCGAGACGGTCCCTTCCCGAAAGATGGTGAACCGAGTCGTCTGGCGTAAAAACCGGACGACTCGAAAGGGCTTGACCCTTTCAAGTGAGCGATAATCACATTCTACGCTCAGTTCGACAGCTACAAGGCAATCACTCGCTATGTTCAGAGCTAATACATGCAACATGCCGGCATTGTTTCCACCGACGCATGGATTCAAGACTGGTGCACTTATTAGTTAAACCGTTCGCCTCCGGGTGTTTCGAGTTCAAGTCTGGATGAGGATTGATCTTGCTGGTAATAGCTTGAGCCCTTAAGGGGTCGAAGCGTACATCTTGAGACCATGTACAACATATTACCAAATCGGCACCATGGGTTCTGGTGCAAGTGATGTAACCGTGAAAGATGTTGAGCAGCCCAACATCGGTTTACACACGCATAATAGGAAGGCAGCGCTGTCGACTGGTCAGTCGTGTAAGAAGTGTGCATTATCGATCACAAATATATTGGTGATCTGTAGGTTGCGCATACACCATGCCCGGTGTAAAGTGCCGTGGTCCCCCCCGGGGGGCTGCATCAAACCGTTCGCCACGCGAACTACCCAATGGAACGAACTCGATGCATTTAATAAGAAGAAGAGATGATAATGAAACACGGTCGATTTAAGAGTTGAAAACGTTGAAATGCCTATAAGCAAGTCTTAAGTTGGTGGTGACCGTTACGCCCCAACAAATTGGTGCCTTACCCTACACCAAAGAGCCATTCAACATGGTTCAAGTGAGCGATAATCACGCTCTACGCTCAGTTCGACAGCTGCAAGGCAATCACTCGCTAAGTTCAGAGCTAATACATGCAACACGCCGGCATTGTTTCCACCGACGCATGGATTCAAGACTGGTGCACTTATTAGTTAAACCGTTCGCCTCCGGGTGTTTCGAGTTCAAGTCTGGATGAGGATTGTTCTTGCTGGTAATAGCTTGAGCCCCTGAATAAGGGGCCGAAGCGTACATCTTGAGAGTAAATGTACAACATATTACCAAATCGGCACCGTGGGTTCTGGTGCAAGTGATGTAACCATGAAAGATGTTGAGCAGCCCAACATCGGTTTACACACGCATAAGGGGTTTATTGTTATCTGTAGGTTGCGCATACACCATACCCGGTGTAAAGTGCCGTGGTCCCCCAGGGGGCTGCATCAAAACGTTCGCCATGCGAACTACCCAATGGAACGAACTCGATGTATTGAAAGAGATGAACAATTAATAGCGAGAATAGGGGCCCGGAAGCAATTCCGCGGCCCTACGGTCGATTCAAGAGTTGAAACGTTGTACAATCGTGGATAGCACCTAGTGTTAATATGGTGAGAGATAATGTGTGAGGAAATTTAGTTTCCTAAAGTTTAGTTAGTGGTTTCCGTTGTGCCCTAACAAACTTAAAGTTGGTGGTGACCGTTACACCCCAACAAATTGGTGCCTTACCCAACACCAAAGAGCCATTCCATATGGTTCTAGAGAGAGAGAGTTGTGTGGAAATTTATTTCCCACTAAGCGAGTGTGTGTCTGTAGTGGAACGAATTCTGGTTGATCCTACCAGTAATATACGCTTGTCTCAAAGGTTAAGCCATGCATGTCTAAGTACAAACATAAATGAATGTGAAACCGCATAAGGCTCAGTATAACAGCTATAATTCACAAGATCATCCTACCACTAGTTACTTGGATAACTGTGGAAAATCCAGAGCTAATACATGCAACATGCCGGGACTGTTGCCCTCGCGGGTAGCTGAACTGGTGCACTTATTAGTTAAACCAATCGCCTCCGGGCGGCTTGAGTTGAAGTCTGGATAAGGACGCAGATCGTATGGTCGCTTGTCGACTGACGACAGATCTTTCAAATGTCTGCCCTATCAACTATTGATGGTAGTGTAGAGGACTACCATGGTTGCGACGGGTAACGGGGAATCAGGGTTCGATTCCGGAGAGGGAGCCTGAGAAATGGCTACCACATCCAAGGAAGGCAGCAGGCGCGTAAATTACCCAATCCCAGTACGGGGAGGTAGTGACGAGAAATAACAATATGGACCTCTCTAACGATGGTCCATAATTGGAATGAGTTGAGTATAAATCCTTCAACAAGGATCAAGTGGAGGGCAAGTCTGGTGCCAGCAGCCGCGGTAATTCCAGCTCCACTAGCGTATATTAAAGTTGTTGCGGTTAAAACGTTCGAAGTTGATTGCCCGTCCAGACACGTGACCGCCACGGGCGCCCGGTTACACGCCGGGGCCGTTCGTGCGCGCGCTCACGGCTGCGACTCACAATGGTGTACTTGGGCGTTACTCTGTGAACGAGTACCGTGCTACCGGTTAACTCCGGCACGGGCTCCTCATGGTGCTCAAGATACTCACATTTACCTTGAACAAATTAGAGTGCTCAAAGCAGGCTAAGACAAAGCGTCCGGCCCCCCCGTGGGGTTGGCGTTGGCCGAGAATAATCTTGCATGGAATAATGGAATATGACCTCGGTTTATACGATTTCGTTGGTTTGTCAGAAACCTAGAGGTAATGATTAACAGAAGTAGTTGGGGGCATTGGTATTACGGCGCGAGAGGTGAAATTCGTAGACCGTCGTAGGACCAACTGAAGCGAAAGCGTTTGCCATGGATGCTTTCTTTAATCAAGAACGAAAGTTAGAGGATCGAAGGCGATTAGATACCGCCCTAGTTCTAACCGTAAACGATGCCAATTAGCAATTGGGAGACGCTACCCCTATTCGGTGCTCTCAGTCGCTTCCGGGAAACCAAAATCGGGTTCCGGGGGAAGTATGGTTGCAAAGTTGAAACTTAAAGGAATTGACGGAAGGGCACCACAAGAAGTGGAGCTTGCGGCTTAATTTGACTCAACACGGGAAAATTTACCAGGTCCAAACTTATCGAGGTAAGACAGATTGATAGCTCTTTCTCAAATTTAAGGGTAGTGGTGCATGGCCGTTCTTAGTTCGTGGAATGATTTGTCTGGTTAATTCCGATAACGAACGTGACTCAAACATGCTAACTAGAACGCTGTCAGCAGTGCGCCTCCGGGCGCACCTGACGTTACAGCCGGGCGGCGCCTTCACGGGCGGTCGTCGGCTACGTTTGCCCTGCTTAGCGGGACAACTTGTGTTTAGCAAGCTGAGAATGAGCGATAACAGGTCCGTGATGCCCTTAGATGTTCTGGGCTGCACGCGTGCTACAATGTGGGTCGCAGCGTGTTCTCGCCAATAGGCGCCCCCATTCCGAGAGGAACGGGAAATCACTAAAATGCCCATCTAGTCGGGATTGGGGACTGCAACGGTCCCCATGAACCTGGAATTTCTAGTAAGCACTAGTCATTAGCTAGTGCTGATTACGTCCCTGCCCTTTGTACACACCGCCCGTCGCTACTACCGATGGATTATTTAGTGAGGTTTCTGGAGGCTTACCTTCCGCGGTTCCTTCGTGAGCTGCAGCTGGCATGGCTGAAGTTGACCGAACTTGATGATTTAGAGGAAGTAAAAGTCGTAACAAGGTTTCCGTAGGTGAACCTGCGGAAGGATCATTACTGATGATCGTCCGCGAGTGACCAACCATGAGCTGCCTTCGGTGTAGCTCGGTCGCTCGCTTGCTATGTGTCAGAATTTGTTGAAAGCCAACTCGTTCGTTGTACACTTTGATGGGTGACCATCACTGTGTCCCCGTGCCGAGCTAGATCTCCCCTAGCCGTAAGGCACTTGAACGCCCCTTCGACGACGAGTTGCATGTGTGTGGTATGTGTCAGAATCTGGTGAAGCTTTCTGCATGTGATGTGCCTTGTGTGGATCCGTGGCCATTGCATTGTGTCTGGTGCTTAGATACCCAGACACTTAGAACGCTTGCGCGGAAAGCAAACTCGATCGTTGTACACTTTGATGGGTGACCATCACTGTGTCTCCGTGCCGTGCTAGATCCCCCCTAGCCGTAAGGCACTTTGAACGCCCCTTCGACGACGAGTTACAAGAGTGTGGTATGTGTCAGAATCTGGTGAAGCTTTCTGCATGTGATGTGCCTTGTGTGGATCCGTGGCCATTGCATTGTGTCTGGTGTGTAGGTACCCAGACACTTAGAACGCTTGCGCGGAAAGCAAACTCGATCGTTGTACACTTTGATGGGCAACCATCACTGTGTCTCCGTGCCGTGCTAGATCTCCCCTAGCCGTAAGGCACTTTGAACGCCCCTTCGACGACGAGTTACAAGAGTGTGGTATGTGTCATAATCTGGTGAAGCTTTCTGCATGTGATGTGCCTTGTGTGGATCCGTGGCCATTGCATTGTGTCTGGTGTGTAGGTACCCAGACACTTAAGCAAACTCGATCGTTGTACACTGTGATGGGCGAGCATCACTGTGTCTCCGTGCCGTGTAAGAGCTCCCCTGGCCATCAGGCACTTGAAAGGTCCTTCGACGACGAGTTACAATAGTGGTGTGTTAGATACGTCAGGTGATGGTATCTACTGTTGTGCAATACGTATCCGGCCACGGCACGGAACGAACGGGAACTGTGGTGCAGACATACAAAGAGTTAAGCCTACTAGTCATTAACTCTAAGGACGGGGCCATGGGGCGGTACGCAAAGGATACGGATGAGCGAGTATGCAGGCCCAATACTCAATAGCTCGATCCGATCCAAGCACATGAGTTGACTGCGGCGCCAGGTTAACCAATGTGCTAGATTCTATTTGGCCAGTAGAATCTTGTGTCTTATGCGATTTGATACCAAGACACCAGAACGAAAGTTAGTTGAAGAGTTATTAAACTCTTATGAAGTATGGTTGTGCAATCACAACTTATGACTTTAACCTATAAAGTGGATATGGACTTGCAATTATAACATGGAATCTCTACACACCCCATGAGCTCGATCCAATCCACGCACACGAGTTGCCTGAGTAGCGACAGGTATACCGATGTGCAATACGTATCCGGCCACGGCACGGAACGAACGGGAACTGTGGTGCAGACATACAAAGAGTTAAGCCTACTAGTCATTAACTCTAAGGACGGGGCCATGGGGCGGTACGCAAAGGATACGGATGAGCGAGTATGCAGGCCCAATACTCAATAGCTCGATCCGATCCAAGCACATGAGTTGACTGCGGCGCCAGGTTAACCAATGTGCTAGATTCTATTTGGCCAGTAGAATCTTGTGTCTTACGCGATTTGATACCAAGACACCAGAACGAAAGTTAGTTGAAGAGTGATTAAACTCTTATGAAGAATGGTTGTGCAATCACAACTTATGACTTTAACCTATAAAGTGGATATGGACTATCAATTATAACATGGGGCACACACCATGTTCTCGATCCAATCCACGCACACGAGTTGCCTGAGTAGCGACAGGTATACCGATGTGCAATACGTATCCGGCCATAGGCACGGAACGAACAGGAACTGTGGTGCAGACATACAAGGGCCATGGGGCGGTACGCAAAGGATACGGATGAGCGAGTATGCAGGCCCAATACTCAATAGCTCGATCCGATCCAAGCACATGAGTTGACTGCGGCGTCAGGTTAACCGATGTGCAATACGTATCCGGCCATAGGCACGGAACGAACAGGAACTGTGGTGCAGACATACAAGGGCCATGGGGCGGTACGCAAAGGATACGGATGAGCGAGTATGCAGGCCCAATACTCAATAGCTCGATCCGATCCAAGCACATGAGTTGACTGCGGCGCCAGGTTAACCGATGTGCTAAGAGAGTTGTTCCTGGGCCTTCAAAGTGACTTCAAAACTATCTTAGCGAATGGTGGCCATGGGCGTAGACATGAGCCACAAGTCACAAGGCCTGGGACTATTGGGTAATAAAGACAACTTAGTCAGAAAGTTAGTCTTTGGACGTACCACCGGGATTGTGTTACATTGGGAACCTTACTATAAAACCCTAGGCAGGGGATCACTCGGCTCATGGATCGATGAAGACCGCAGCTAAATGCGCGTCACAATGTGAACTGCAGGACACATGAACACCGATAAGTTGAACGCATATTGCGCGTCGGACGATTAAACCCGGCCGATGCACACATTCTTGAGTGCCTATCAATTCCTTGATATACAACAAACCAAACTTCAGGGTGGAGCGTGCCACAATAGAACACTATGGCGAGCAGCCCGTCTAGTGTCGTGGGGGAAACACGCTTCCACACTGTGCATAATGGCGTGCTCGGGACCTTTGTTGGGACCGCAGGGCGCTGAAAGTAAAGGGGTGAACCGCATAAATCGCACGCACGTAAACGCGCACACACACAAATAGAGTGAGACGTATCGTAGGATACCGCTAAGAGTAC
>NW_026045163.1:192500-220000 GCF_943734845.2 Anopheles funestus
CGGGCACCTGACACAGTCAGCGGATGGCGCCAGATGTTTAGTATGCAGGTATTCATGAAAGAAACCGTGGCCGGAGAGAATTTGCGCGAGATGGAAGGTCATCTCTCCGTGCCGTCGGTTCTTCCATGCCGCCAAGTCCGGAATAACTCGGTGTGCCCACCGTGTGTAGCGGCTTTCCGGTTCCAGCTGGTCCCACTGCCGCTGCCACTCGGCGATTGTATTAACTCGCTCCTCGATGCGAAGCTCCCGCAAACTCGCTCCCGTCGCCCGGTGTCGCTGGTAACAACGAGCGTCCTCCGTCACCTGCAGCACGATGGGGATGACGCTGGCAAGGACCGTTGCCACCTCGTTCCTCACCGTAACGAAAGTGCGGGCCACCGGCCGTGCGTAAAGGCCCTGCACCCGGTTCAGCTGCCTGCGACACGCCCGAAGCTGGACCGCTTCATGCCAAATCGGCGCAGCATAGCGGAGAGTAGAGTCCACCACCGATGACAGCAACCGTCGCTTCGCACACTTAGGTCCGCCATGGTTACGAAGCAACCTGGAGATGGCTTGCGCCACACGGAGCGCCTTCGACGTGGCCTGCTCAACGTGTGGCCTCCACGACAAGTGATCCTCAAGAATGACCCCGAGGTACTTGAGCGTGCGGGTCGGCATCTTCTCCACTCCGTCGATCGTCACTGGAACGCGGGTGCGTTCTCTCCGCATTGTGGAAACAATGACCAGCTCGGTTTTGGCCGGAGCAAGCTCCAGGTGGTGTTGCGCCATCCACGAGCTGATCATTCCTATCGCCGTTTCAGCTAACCGCGTCGCCGCCTCCGGTGTCGTCCCGCTCGCCAGCACCACGACGTCGTCAGCAAAACCGATCACCTCAGCGCCCTCGGGTAGCGCCAGCCGAAGCACGCCGTCGTACATGGCGTTCCACAGAGTCGGGCCCAGGATTGAGCCCTGTGGAACGCCCGCCGTGACCGTTCGCCGCACTGGTCCCTCGCTGGTTTCATACACCAGCCTCCTCTCAGAGAAGTAGCTGCGCAACATTCTCTGGAGGGCTACCGGAACTTGCAGCTTCTGCAGGGCAGCCGCGATCGCCTCCCAACTGGCGGAGTTGAAGGCATTCCTGACATCCAGTGCTGCCACCACCAGACATCGAGGATCCCGCTGGTTGGTGCGATGGAACGTCCTCGCGTGCTGCCCCCTCTCGATCACACGTTCGATGGCCTGTATCGTGGAACGGCCGCGCCGGAACCCGTACTGCCTTGGCGACAGTCGCGGAGCATCGCTGTTCTCCAAGTGGTCGTTCAGTCGATCCAGGATCACCCGCTCGAACCCCTTGGCGACTGCTCCCAGCATGAGCAGCGGACGATTTGATGACGGGTCGCCCGGCTGCTTGCCCGGCTTCGCGATCAGCACAAGTCGAGCCTCCTTCCACGACGCAGGAAACTCGCCTCGCTCGAGCAGCTGGTTGTACACGTCCACGAAGACCTCCGGGTGCTTCCGCATCGCTGCTTTTACCGCAGTGTTCGGGATGCCGTCCAACCCTGGCGCCTTGGACGACGCCATCCGCTCAGCCAGTAGCAGGACCTCCGAGCTCGTGACCGGCCTCAGAGCGACGTGTGAGGCGGTGCTCGCTTCGATGTCCGGCCACTCGAACGCTGGATGCTCCGGGAACAAGGCGTCGACGATCGGACCAAGAACAGCGCGGTCCGTTTCCGGTGGCGCCCGGCCGCGAAGCTTCGCTCGCACAACCTTGTACCCAAGACCGAACACCTCAGCCTCGACGCCGTCAATCAGCTCTTGAAGGCTGCTCTCCTTGCTGTTCTGGATACTGGCCTGCAGCAAACGACGACAGTCCTGCAGTCCGGCAGACGTCGCAGCACGCTCCGACGGTTGAGCCCGGCGATGGGCTGCCTCCGCTGCTTCGCACTCTTCCCTCAAGCGCTCGATGTCCGGAGACCACCAGTACACCTGGGGCTTGCGGTGGAAGGTAGCCCCGTGTACTCTCTCCATGGTCTCATCGCACGCCCGAGTGAGTCCGCCAACCAGCCCCTCCGGAGTGTCGACCTGTCCGAAGCGGCCGACTGTGAGGGCGATGTCAAAGCTCTTCCGGACGAACTGCGTCGTCTTCCACCGAGTTCCGGCATGCCTGGCTGTCCCGTCACTGGCTGCTGCTTGGCTTTGGTGCTGCTGGCCACGTCGCTTGTTCCGTTGACCCGGAACCTCCACCTGAAACTCGATGTACTCGTGATCGCTGCCGGAGAAGCGGTTAAGCACGCGCCATGAGTCCGGCCGCACAATGGATTGGCTGGCGAAGGAGACGTCGATGACGCTTTCCCGTGCAACCCCGTTGCCCTTGAAGGTGGGCACGTTGCCACGGTTCAGCGTCTGCAGCGCCAGCTGCTCCACCACGCTTAGGAGCTCCTGCCCCTTCCGGGTAGTGCGCGCACTCCCCCACTCCTCGTTCCAGGCGTTGAAGTCCCCAGCCAGGACTGATGTTGTATGTCCCACCAGCGACACCTCCACCGCACCAAGAAACTCCTCGAAGTCATCAAGACCGCTGCTGGGCGACACGTAGCAGCTGGCGAACGTAACTCCCGCTATCGTGGCAACCACCAGTCCCGGGACGACGCTTCCCCACAGACGCTGGATGGGGTAAGCCCCCGTTGCGACGATCGCCACGCTCAACTCCTCATCAACAGCCCATCGCGGATCATCTCGAGGCGGCCGATACAGCTCACAGGCAAGCACCACCTGAACATCCATCTCGCGAGCCGTCTGCATCAGCAGGTCCTGAGCTGTCCTGCTCCGCCCAAGGTTGATCTGCAGCACCTTTAGCGTCGGCACGTCAGATGCCCGACCGGATGCGGACCGCTGCACACGGCACAGCACACCTCCGCCGTGCAGCTCTTCGCCTGATGATCCGGCTTCCCGCAACGAATGCAGCTGGCCGAGCGGTCGACTTCGCTCGTGCACGCTGCCCGGACGTGTCCCATCTCCAGACACTTGTAACAACGTTGCTGCCGCGTCTGCATTGGAGCCACCTTCCGGATCAGGCAGGACGTGTACTTGATTTTGACAAACTTCCCGTCCAGCTCCTCTGCCGCCTTCGTTGTCACCCGCGCTATCGCCACCTTCGTGCCGTCCCACGCTGGTCGCAGCCGAACCGAAGTCTCCTCCACGGTGTGCTGGCATAGCTCGGAGAGTGCCTTCGCCACGTGTGTCTCCTCCGCTAAAGGGTCGACCGCGTCCATCCGGATGTCGACCGTGGGAGTCACCAATCGTGCTGATGCCGGCAGTTCCGCCTTCGCGCACACGTCTTGGATGCACTGCAGCACCTCTGCAGCGTTCGCGCTCTCCTTCAGCTCCATAACGAGTCGGGAGCGTGTGGTGCGTCGTCCGACTCCGAGGGCCTCTGCGTATTTCACCATCTCTGGAGCCCCACGCACAACCTGGTAAACCTCGGTCCAGGTTTGTCCCTCGGCTGGAGCAATCTCAATTGCGTCCGGCTTGATTTTGCGCTGCCGTTGACGCCCTCCGCCTCGCCGTGTTGCAGGCTGGCTACGCCAGGCCTGTTGCCCCTGCTGTTGTTGGGGCTGCTGTGACGATGGTCCTGCAACCGCCTGTCGCTGGACCTTCGCCCGTTGTTGTGGCAGCTGCGGCCACTGCTGCTGCTGCTGCTGCTGCGTTCTCGCCGGTTGGCGTGCCGGCTTACGGCGCACCACCTCAGTCCAGGAGTCGCCTTCCTGGTCCGAAGACGGCACCACCATAGCCGTCGCTGCACTCTGCTGACGCTGTTGCTGCTGCTGCTGCTGCTGCTGCCGCTGCTCACGATGTTGCTGCTGCTGCTGCTGCTGCTGCTGCTGCTGCCACTGTTGCTCCTCCAGCTGCCGTTGTCCATGCATCTGCAATGGACGTCGCGGCATGGGGGTTGGCGGGCTTGCGGATTGCCGGATTGCCTCTCCTGGACGCTGATGTCCAATCACCTGCGCGATGAGCTCATTGAGCGCATCACGATCACGCTGGTGAGCCACACGGAGCATCGCTATCTCCGCATCCGCCTTTTCTTCGCGCCGAATGGCCTCTAGGCGCGCCTCCTTCTTAGCCTCTTCGAACATCTGACACATTCGAATTAGCTCCTCATGCAGCTTCTCGTTCTGCTTCCGCATCTCCTCATATTTCCGCTCCATACTCTGCAGAGCCTCCTGCAGGAGTTTCAGCTCTACAGCAGCAGGCGAAGCCGTTGATGAGGAAGACATTGGTAGTCGCTGGACAACCACCCTCGGTTCAACACCCGAGGCCGCTCCTGTCTTCGCGCGCGAATCCACCGACGCAGCACGCATCGACGTTCGGGTGATCACCATTTCTTTGCTGCTCTGCGTGGGGGGTGGGTGGGAGGTGGGCGGAGTGGTGGAGACTCAACGCCCCTCCTCCAGACCTTTCGAATGATACCCCGCACCGATGTCCTACTTGGCGTGGGGAGGTTTTTCCTTCCTGAGGGGGAGGGGGTGGATATGGGAGGGGCGGGGGGGTGACGAAAAGATGCTCCTCTCCGAGACCTATCCAACGATACCTCGGACGTCCCTCTAGCCCGAGGGGTTACCGAGATATCCCACTTTGAAGAATTTGCCGAAAGTTTGATAAGTCGGTGTTGGAGTTCGATAACACTTATCAAACTACTTATCAAACTTTTTAGACCCCTATATCTCCGGAACCGCTTGTCCGATCCGGGCGTCCGGCAGCTCCCCAGAAAGGAAATTTTGTCCTCTTTTGAAATATTTCAAGGTTGAAATATTTCATGAAATATTTCGTGAAATATTTCACGATTTCCAGAAAAACGCCTGTAGCTAGATGGTCCAAGTGGGGTGGGCTATGGAATATTTCTCCTGGCGACACTAGCGCCACCTGTGGGTCCAACTCGTACTAACCTTGTTTGTTGACCGAACCGGAAATGGAAATCCGGATTTTGCAGGCAGATAACTCCGGAACTAATCGTCTCTCCGGAACGGCAGACCACTCAATCGAAGCGGGTCGTTCCCACTTAGCCTTCTGGACACTTAACTCCGCGACTCTACTTGTACGTAGTCCTTCAAAAATGAGAAAACCTAAACGCACTTCCGGTTTTCCGCATACAACTTCCGCTATTCCGACCGTACACACTCGCTCAAATTTTTGTTGGATGCGCCTCTGCGAGACGCGTCTTTTGATGCGTCACTTTTGAAAATCCGTCAAGAACTCACCGAGTTATTCACCAAAAACTGACCCGCGAAAAACTCCCCCCCCCTTGGCATGTAGGAATGCCAAATTTGGCCACAGGGCCCAGGGCCAGAATCGGGGGTCGGCCACGTGGAACCAAAGTCCTGGCACTCTTGGTTTGGCCGCTATTTTGAGATTCCGGTTTGATATTCACACACTACTCCTGTGACGTCACGGCACCTTATGACGTCACGCGATTTCCTCAAATGGAAATCCGAATTTTGCAGGCAGATAACTCCGGAACTAATCGTCTCTCCGGAACGGCAGACCACTCAATCGAAGCGGGTCGTTCCCACTTAGCCTTCTGGACACTTAACTCCGCGACTCTACTTGTACGTAGTCCTTCAAAAATGAGAAAACCTAAACGCACTTCCGGTTTTCCGCATACAACTTCCGCTATTCCGACCGTACACACTCGCTCAAATTTTTGTTGGATGCGCCTCTGCGAGACGCGTCTTTTGATGCGTCACTTTTGAAAATCCGTCAAGAACTCACCGAGTTATTCACCAAAAACTGACCCGCGAAAAACTCCCCCCCCTTGGCATGTAGGAATGCCAAATTTGGCCACAGGGCCCAGGGCCAGAATCGGGGGTCGGCCACGTGGAACCAAAGTCCTGGCACTCTTGGTTTGGCCGCTATTTTGAGATTCCGGTTTGATATTCACACACTACTCCTGTGACGTCACGGCACCTTGTGACGTCACGCGATTTCCTCAAATGGAAATCCGAATTTTGCAGGCAGATAACTCCGGAACTAATCGTCTCTCCGGAACGGCAGACCACTCAATCGAAGCGGGTCGTTCCCACTTAGCCTTCTGGACACTTAACTCCGCGACTCTACTTGTACGTAGTCCTTCAAAAATGAGAAAACCTAAACGCACTTCCGGTTTTCCGCATACAACTTCCGCTATTCCGACCGTACACACTCGCTCAAATTTTTGTTGGATGCGCCTCTGCGAGACGCGTCTTTTGATGCGTCACTTTTGAAAATCCGTCAAGAACTCACCGAGTTATTCACCAAAAACTGACCCGCGAAAAACTCCCCCCCCTTGGCATGTAGGAATGCCAAATTTGGCCACAGGGCCCAGGGCCAGAATCGGGGGTCGGCCACGTGGAACCAAAGTCCTGGCACTCTTGGTTTGGCCGCTATTTTGAGATTCCGGTTTGATATTCACACACTACTCCTGTGACGTCACGGCACCTTGTGACGTCACGCGATTTCGTCGCTCACCATCCACGGCCGTGAGTACCACTATTTTCTAATGTTCGCATGTGCTACGACTCGGCACTCACTACAGTAAGGGATCTCACCATCCAAGACCGTGAGTACCACTATTTTCTTATTTCGCATGTGCTACCACCATACAAATGCCCAGACGAAATCGCCTCCCATACAAATTGTATGGCCGGAAATGAAACCGGAAACGCGAAAAACCTCAAACTTTGGGCGTTAATATCTCCGTTGTTTTTTAACGCACAGAAACGGCAGACCACTTCAACGAATCGGGACGTTCTCATTTAACGTTCTACAGTATTTTTAAATCGATTTGCGCACTTTTAGAGGGCAATACCAACCGGACACTGAAAAACACCTGTTTTTTGGTCACCACTTCCGGTGGCATACACACACACGCACAAACTTTACACCGTTGGATGCGTCTTTTCAATACGCGTCTTTTGATGTTTTACTTTTGAAAATCCGTTAAGAATTGACGAAGTTATTCACGAAAAACTGGTCCCCGGAAAATCCCATACAAATTGTATGGCCGGAAATGAAACCGGAAACGCGAAAAACCTCCAACTTTGGGCGCTAATATCTCCGTTGTTTTTTAACGCACAGGAACGGCAGACCACTTCAACGAATCGGGACGTTCTCATTTCACGTTCTACAGTATTTTTAAATCGATTCGCGCACTTTTGAAGGGCAATACCAACCGGACACTGAAAAACACCTGTTTTCTGGTCACCACTTCCGGTGGCATACACACACACGCACAAACTTAACACCGTTGGATGCGTCTTTTCAATACGCGTCTTTTGATGTTTTATTTTTGAAAATCCGTTGAGAATTGACGAAGTTATTCACAAAAAACTGATTTTCAGAAAATCCCATACAAATTGTATGGCCGGAACCGAAACCGGAAACGCGAAAAACCTCCAGCTTTGGGTGCTAATATCTCCGTTGTTTTTTAACGCACAGAAACGGCAGACCACTTCATCGAATCGGGATAATCTCACTTAATGTTCTGCAATATTTTTTAACCGATTCGCGCACTTTTAGAGGGCAATACCAACCGGACACTAGAAAACACTGGTTTTTCCCTCCTGAGGGGGAGGGGGTGGATATGGGAGGGGCGGGGGGGTGACGATCCGGTGCTCCACTCCGAGACCTATCCACCGATACCCCGGACGTCCCTCTAGCCCGAGGGGTTACCGAGATATCCCACTTTAAAGGATTTGTCCGGAAGTTTGATAACTCGGTGTTGGAGTTCGATAACAGTTATCGAACTACTTATCAAACTTTTTCAATCCTCTATAGCTCCGGAACCACTTGTCCGATCCGGACGTCCGACGGCTCCCCGGAAAGGAAATTTTGTCCTCTTTTGAAATATTTCAAGGTTGAAATATTTCATGAAATATTTCGTGAAATATTTCACGTTTTCCTCAAAAACGCTCGTATCGATATGGTTCAAGTGGGGGGGGCTGGGGAATACTCTTCCGAACAACACCAGCGCCACCTGTGGGCAAATCTCGAACTAATTTGCTTTAAACGCACTTTTTGCAAATTCACACGGGAGCGCTCGAAAAACACGTCCGTTCACTTCGGAGGTTTCGCTCAGACACACAGGGATAACTGGCTTGTGGCCGCCAAGCGTTCATAGCGACGTGGCTTTTTGATCCTTCGATGTCGGCTCTTCCTATCATTGTAAAGCAAAATTTACCAAGCGTAGGATTGTTCACCCTTTCAAGGGAACGTGAGCTGGGTTTAGACCGTCGTGAGACAGGTTAGTTTTACCCTACTGGTGTGCATTGTTTGTCGCTATCTTAACGGAATTCCTGTGCAGTACGAGAGGAACCACAGGTACGGACCACTGGCTCAATACTAGTTCGAACGGACTATGGTATGACGCTACGTCCGCTGGATTATGCCTGAACGCCTCTAAGGTCGTATCCAATCCGAGCTGATAGCGCTTCTTATACCCATTAGGTGGTCGTAAGCTAGCGGGCCTAACAACCCTCCGAGAACCGTCCGTGCTGTCCATTGGCACACTGGCGTCTCATCCCCGCTTACTACTAGGCCGCAAAGGGCGGGTTCGCGCTGCACGTGTTAGTACCATACATGTTGGGAACACCGGTGGACGAGCTTGCCGACTGTGGATATCACTAGTTTCGACACCTACGACCGCCCGCAAACGACGGGACTACAGGCTGGGAGCTTCAAGTTGTAGAGATGCGTTCGCATCGATCCTCTCAGGCGACCCATGCTTGGTGGTTAGTGCTTGCGCGTGCGCGCCCCGTGTGTGCTGGAATTGGCCAACCAGTGCACATTGGTGGTGCGTACCGTGACTTGCACCATGTGACGAGAGTGTTGAAGAACACTGTGTGGTGACTCTATGCCTATGTGATGGGGTGCTTGTAACACACGACCGAACCGACGGCTCGTTGGATGGTCACGACAGTGTGGTGCAGGTGCGCCCATGTGTAACGAATACATTGAGTGCCGTTGGAGGTTAGCGGTTGGTTGGTTGCATGCTACAACTTCGCGTTGTACATGGGCTGGCCGCTGCGCTTCCTTCGGGTTGCCACTTGATGTTGATAGGGTTGATGTATTGTGTTCGTTGACTTTTGGTTCATTCCAAAAGTCTTCGGACTTAGATTATTTTACAAGTGTCGGCGCTCTCGGACCGAAAATAAGAAGACAACTAAGAAGAAAAAGAGAAAGAAGCTAATAGTGGAAAGTATTCTTCTTCAAAGAAGGAACAAAAATTTTACAACTGTTGAAAAATTTCCTAAGTCCAAAAAATTTTCTAAGTCCAGAAAATTTTCTAAGTCCCACAAAATGGAACATGATGAAGAAGATACAGAAGTTGAAAATTTTTCTAAGTCCAAAAAATTTTCTAAGTCCAGAAAATTTTCTAAGTCCAAAGTGTTGGAACAATTTCCAAAGGCCCATAGGTTGCACTGAATTTTCCTAAGTTGGCCACAAGTACCCATGAGGTATCGAGAAGGTTCACCCGAAGGACATAATATGTCCCAAAGTACCGATAGAGTACCCACAAATAGCACCGCGTTGGCCTAAGTTGGCCAAAAGTACCGATAGAGCACCCACAAAGAGCACCCACTTGGCCTAAGTTGGCCAAAAGTACCGATAGAGTACCCACAAATAGCACCGAATGGGCCTAAGTTGGCCAAAAGTACCGATAGAGTACCCACAAGAAGCACTGAGTTGGCCTAAGTTGGCCAAAAGTACCGATAGAGTACCCACAAATAGCACCGAATGGGCCTAAGTTGGCCAAAAGTACCGATAGAGTACCCACAAGAAGCACTGAGTTGGCCTAAGTTGGCCAAAAGTACCGATAGAGTACCCACAAATAGCACCGAATGGGCCTAAGTTGGCCAAAAGTACCGATAGAGTACCCACAAGAAGCACTGAGTTGGCCTAAGTTGGCCAAAAGTACCGATAGAGTACCCACAAATAGCACCCAGTTGGCCTAAGTTGGCCAAAAGTACCGATAGAGTACCCACAAAGAGCACCCAATTGGCCTAAGTTGGCCAAAAGTACCGATAGAGTACCCACAAATAGCACCGAATGGGCCTAAGATGGCCAAAAGTACCGATAGAGTACCCACAAAGAGCACCCCATGGGCCTAAGTTGGCCAAAAGTACCGATAGAGTACCCACAAATAGCACCGAGTGGGCCTAACATGGCCAAAAGTACCGATAGAGTACCCACAAAGAGCACCCCATGGGCCTAAGTTGGCCAAAAGTACCGATAGAGTACCCACAAATAGCACCGAGTGGGCCTAACATGGCCAAAAGTACCGATAGAGTACCCACAAGAAGCACTGAGTTGGCCTAAGTTGGCCAAAAGTACCGATAGAGTACCCACAAATAGCACCGAGTGGGCCTAACATGGCCAAAAGTACCGATAGAGTACCCACAAATAGCACCGAGTGGGCCTAACATGGCCAAAAGTACCGATAGAGCACCCACATATAGCACCGAATGGGCCTAACATGGCCAAAAGTACCGATAGAGCACCCACATATAGCACCCCATTGGCCTAAGTTGGCCAAAAGTACCGATAGAGAATCCACAAAGAGCACCCAATTGGCCTAAGTTGGCCAAAAGTACCGCCAAGTAGCACCATAGAGGCCCGAGTAGAGCGAAATGTGGGCCAAATTGAACATTTGAAAATTTTTACAAGTCCAGAAAATTTTCTAAGTCCAGAAAATTTTCTAAGTCCAAAGAGTTGGACAAATTTCCTTAGGCCCAAAGGTTGCACTGAATGTTCCTAAGTTGGCCATCAGTACCCATGAAGTATCGCGAAGGTTCACCCGAAAGACACAATATGCCCTAAAGTACCCACAGAGTACCCACAAGTTGCACCCAATTGGCCTAAGTTGGCCAAAAGTACCGATAAGTAGCACCATAGAGGCCCGAGTAGAGCGAAATGTGGGCCAAAGTACCGAGTAGTTGCAACAAATGCCCAAATGGATACCAAAATGTGGTACCAAGCACCTAACTGTTGCAACAAATGCTAGCTTTCTGAGCAAAAGCTGTGGACCAATTTCGTAGAAGAACCGCCTAGGCGAAAAGGCAAAAATCGCCGAAGCTGGCCCGCTCGCAGAGCTCGCGGGCCAGGAGATACTCATAGGGCGATTTACTAGAGTGGGGAACTTGAGAATTTTTGTGTCCGAGACTTTGGGCAACTTCGCGGCCGCCCCCTTAAAGTAAAAGATTTTCTCTGGGTGCCTAAAATTCGCAATTCCCGCAAAGTCGGGAAGACGTTAAAGTTTTTGACCAAAAAATGGCCATCGATTTAAGGTGATTTTCCAATAAGAAAATTTTTCCTAAGATGAATTTTTTCGAATATTTCCTAAACTAAGCGTCGGAGTACATGGCCGTGGAGGAACTTTTGGTAGCTTTTGGCAAGGGCTATCGGATGAAATAATGCGAAAGGCCATCGGAGCGATATTGGATAAATGCGGGCCCATAAACGTACCTAAGAAGTGAAAATTGGTACCTTGCACGCAGGATGCAAGAAATGCTTGAGTGTTAACCATCATCGGTACCAAGTACCTAGGTTATATCGAGTGCGTAGATGGAAGTCGGTACCAAAGGGAAACCTTCCTAGGCTAGGTGCACGCAAGTGAGTATGGATCGATCAGTAGAAAGATGGGAAGCCATAGGAAACCTTCCTAGGCTAGGTGCACGCAAGTGAGTATGGATCGATCAGTAGAAAGATGGGAAGCCATAGGAAACCTTCCTAGGCTAGGTGCACGCAAGTGAGTATGGATCGATCAGTAGAAAGATGGGAAGCCATAGGAAACCTTCCTAGGCTAGGTGCACGCAAGTGAGTATGGATCGATCAGTAGAAAGATGGGAAGCCATAGGAAACCTTCCTAGGCTAGGTGCACGCAAGTGAGTATGGATCGATCAGTAGAAAGATGGGAAGCCATAGGAAACCTTCCTAGGCTAGGTGCACGCAAGTGAGTATGGATCGATCAGTAGAAAGTGGGAAGCCCATTACCAAATGCCCTAGTGAAGACCGTAAACGAATATCATGAACCGATAAGGAGCACCAAATGCCCTAGTGAAGACCGTAAACGAATATCATGAACCGATAAGGAGCACCAAATGCCCTAGTGAAGACCGTAAACGAATATCATGAACCGATAAGGAGCACCAAATGCCCTAGTGAAGACCGTAAACGAATATCATGAACCGATAAGGAGCACCAAATGCCCTAGTGAAGACCGTAAACGAATATCATGAACCGAGAAGTAGCAACGAATGCCTGAAAATGTACCAAGTCCACGGTATAGAGTAACGAGAGTTAACCGCCGTGATGTATGCAATGTGGGCAGCCATTGCATGGGTTCTGGACTTGGTTCGCGAATAACTTTTTTGTTAGACATCGGACAAAGTTGACGTGGAAAAACGAAATGTAGCATTTGATGCCACCTATCCAAAACTTTTTCAAGATTGAAGATCCGATCGATACAGCCTGAGTTATAGGCAAAAGTTGGTGCAAAATTGAGCATTTTTAATGGTGAAAAATCGGTACTCCTCGAATAGCTCCTGTTGGAAGCATCGGACCACATGGTCGTGGAGAAACATATTGTAGCGCGCGGTGTCAAGTATCGACACCCAAAACCGCATGTCCGATGGACGGAAAATGACCAAGTTATAGTGAAAACTTGGTTGCACCAAATTCCCGAAGAAGTGCAACGAGAAGGTGAATGCGATGGTTGTTCGTCGAATAGCTCCGGCCACAGACATGGTAGCGATTAGTGGTGCATGGAAGAAATCTAGCCACAAGTGCCATCTACCCATGGCCAGAAGAAAGTGTGGCCATATCTTGGATACCGGCGGAGCTATGGGGCAAATATGGGCCAAAAATGGTGCAAGTTGGACCAAAAATCCGACCAAGTGCGCGAGGCGCTTTCGTGAATAGCTCCGGCCAGAGACATGGTAGCGATTAGTGGTGCATGGAAGAAATCTAGCCACAAGTGCCATCTACCCATGGCCAGAAGAAAGTGTTGCGATATCTTGGATACCGGCGGAGCTATGGGGCAAATATGGGCCAAAAATGGTGCAAGTTGGACCAAAAATCCGAAAAAGTACCTAGGTAAATGCGATGGTTGTTCGTCGAATAGCTCCGGCCACAGACATGGTAGCGATTAGTGGTGCATGGAAGAAATCTAGCCACAAGTGCCATCTACCCATGGCCAGAAGAAAGTGTGGCCATATCTTGGATACCGGCGGAGCTATGGGGCAAATACGGGCCAAAAATGGTGCAAGTTGGACCAAAAATCCGAAAAAGTACCTAGGTAAATGCGATGGTTGTTCGTCGAATAGCTCCGGCCACAGACATGGTAGCGATTAGTGGTGCATGGAAGAAATCTAGCCACAAGTGCCATCTACCCATGGCCAGAAGAAAGTGTGGCCATATCTTGGATACCGGCGGAGCTATGGGGCAAATACGGGCCAAAAATGGTGCAAGTTGGACCAAAAATCCGACCAAGTGCGCGAGGCGCTTTCGTGAATAGCTCCGGCCAGAGACATGGTAGCGATTAGTGGTGCATGGAAGAAATCTAGCCACAAGTGCCATCTACCCATGGCCAGAAGAAAGTGTTGCGATATCTTGGATACCGGCGGAGCTATGGGGCAAATATGGGCCAAAAATGGTGCAAGTTGGACCAAAAATCCGAAAAAGTACCTAGGTAAATGCGATGGTTGTTCGTCGAATAGCTTCGGCCACAGACATGGTAGCGATTAGTGGTGCATGGAAGAAATCTAGCCACAAGTGCCATCTAGCCATGGCCAGAAGAAAGTGTGGCCATATCTTGGATACCGGCGGAGCTATGGGGCAAATATGGGCCAAAAATGGTGCAAGTTGGACCAAAAATCCGACCAAGTGCGCGAGGCGCTTTCGTGAATAGCTCCGGCCACAGACATGGTAGCGATTAGTGGTGCATGGAAGAAATCTAGCCACAAGTGCCATCTACCCATGGCCAGAAGAAAGTGTGGCCATATCTTGGATACCGGCGGAGCTATGGGGCAAATATGGGCCCAAAATGGTGCAAGTTGGACCAAAAATCCGACCAAGTGCGCGAGGCGCTTTCGTGAATAGCTCCGGCCACAGACATGGTAGCGATTAGTGGTGCATGGAAGAAATCTAGCCACAAGTGCCATCTACCCATGGCCAGAACAAAGTGTGGCCATATCTTGGATACCGGCGGAGCTATGGGGCAAATACGGGCCAACAATGGTGCCAGGTGGACCAAAAATCCGACCAAGTGCGCGAGGCGCTTTCGTGAATAGCTCCGGCCACAGACATAGTAGCGATTAGTGGTGCATGGAAGAAATCTAGCCACAAGTGCCATCTACCCATGGCCAGAAGAAAGTGTGGCCATATCTTGGATACCGGCGGAGCTATGGGGCAAATATGGGCCAAAAATGGTACAAGTTGGACCAAAAATCCGAAAAAGTACCTAGGTAAATGCGATGGTTGTTCGTCGAATAGCTCCGGCCACAGACATGGTAGCGATTAGTGGTGCATGGAAGAAATCTAGCCACAAGTGCCATCTACCCATGGCCAGAAGAAAGTGTGGCCATATCTTGGATACCGGCGGAGCTATGGGGCAAATACGGGCCAAAAATGGTGCAAGTTGGACCAAAAATCCGAAAAAGTACCTAGGTAAATGCGATGGTTGTTCGTCGAATAGCTCCGGCCACAGACATGGTAGCGATTAGTGGTGCATGGAAGAAATCTAGCCACAAGTGCCATCTACCCATGGCCAGAAGAAAGTGTGGCGCTATCTTGGATACCGGCGGAGCTATGGGGCAAATATGGGCCAAAAATGGTGAAGTTGGACCAAAAATCCGACCAAGTGCGCGAGGCGCTTTCGTGAATAGCTCCGGCCACAGACATGGTAGCGATTAGTGGTGCATGGAAGAAATCTAGCCACAAGTGCCATCTACCCATGGCCAGAAGAAAGTGTGGCCATATCTTGGATACCGGCGGAGCTATGGGGCAAATATGGGCCAAAAATGGGTAAACTTGTACGGTCCAAAGCCAAGGGTAAATTTTTTTATTCCTCTAATAACTTCTACCACAGACATTGAATCGGTTCGTGATGTATGGATGAAATGTAGCAAACAGTTGGAACTACCCATAAAATCTTAAAGATTGACGATCCAATGTATAGAACCGGAGTAATGTGCGATACTTGGTGAAAAATCGAGTGAAAAATTAGCTATAAACTGTTTTTGGCCCATAACTCGAATACTAGACATCGGAAGGGGGGGTCGTAGAACGATTTTTTGTTGCCCTATCGATTCCCTATCGAACGAGCAAAAGTTGTTTTTTTGACCAAAAAGGACCCCTACTCTAGTAAAATTGGCCTGATTTTACTAGTCCCCGGTACCCGTACAGGCAAAATGAGCAAAATGCTCAAGTATGAATGGTTTTTGGCCCATAACTCGAATACTAGACGTCGCAGGGGGGTGTCGTGGAACAATTTTTGGTAGCCCTTGAAATTATCTATCGAATGACATATACTTGATTTTTGGCCAAAAAGTTCCCTAGACTAGTAAAAATCGCATCATTTTACTAGAGTCGGGTACCCTGGACGAAAAACCGCTTAAGTTGCGGTTTTTGGCTAATAACTCGAATACTAGACGTCGCAGGGGGGTGTCGTGGAACAATTTTTGGTAGCCCTTGAAATTATCTATCGAATGACATATACTTGATTTTTGGCCAAAAAGTTCCCTAGACTAGTAAAAATCGCATCATTTTACTAGAGTCGGGTACCCTGGACGAAAAACCGCTATAGTTGCGGTTTTTGGCTAATAACTCGAATACTAGACGTCGCAGGGGGGTGTCGTGGAACAATTTTTGGTAGCCCTTGAAATTATCTATCGAATGACATATACTTGATTTTTTGACCAAAAAGTTCCTAGACTAGTAAAAATCGCATCATTTTACTAGAGTCGGGTACCCTGTACGAAAAACCGCTATAGTTGCGGTTTTTGGCCAATAACTCGAATACTAGACGTCGGAGGGGGGTGCCGTAGAACAATTTTTTGTAGCCCTTGAAATTACCTTTCGAATGATATATAGTGGTTTTTTGGTCAAAAAGTGACCCCGAGACTAGTAACCCTCCATACACAAAACCGCCTAAAAAGTTTTGGTTTTGCAAAATTTTGAAAAGTGCGTCAAAAAAATTTTTTCAAAAAGTACCAAATCGTGATCAGAACTCACTATAGACCATAAAAAGTGAAATCCGATGGTCATTTGCAACACTTGGTCAATCGAGAAAAATTTCACTTTTTTACTAGAGTCGGGTACCCTGAACGAAAAATCGCTCAAGTGATGGTTTTTGGCCAATAACTCGAATACTAGACGTCGGAGGGGGGTGCCGTAGAACAATTTTTTGTAGCCCTTGAAATTACCTTTCGAATGATATATAGTGGTTTTTTGGTCAAACAGTGACCCCGAGACTAGTAACCCTCCATACACAAAACCGCCTACAAAAACTTTGTTTTGAAAAATTTTGAAAAGTTCAAAAAAATTTTTTTTTCAAAAACTACTAAAACGTGATAAGAACTTACTATAGACCATGAAAAGTGATATCCGATGATAATTTGCAAAAGTTGGTAACTAGTAAAAAATTTCACTTTTTTACTAGAGTCGGTGCAACGAGAAAAAAAAAGTCCGTGATGGAGAAAAATGGCACGTTTTCCACGCCTGTACGCTTTCGTTTTCTATATAGGGGGTAGGTGAGCCAGAAGCATGAATTTGACTGAGTACGTATCTTTATGAATTGGGCCCTTCTAAATCGATTGAGACTACCCCCAGGACGATCGGACGACTGCTTCTGGCTCAAAATGTGGTTTTTAGATTTTGATCGTCAATTATGAGAGAAAAAATCGATTAGAAGTAAAGATACGAAATGCTTGGTCTAAGTTGGGAAACGACTTCGGATATTTGTTGGACGTTGTCGTAGAAGGTCCGAGGACCAAGGAAAAGTGATTTCCAAGTGGATTTATGCACTATTAGTCGATGGTAAGATGTGAAATTAGTAGAACTTACCATACAGTTTGCGAAGTTGAAGCAATCGGTTGGTGAATATGGTACTGTCTGTCCAATTTGGTGGTTCGGAATGAGTGAAACGATGTTGATGATGGATAGACGTTCCGATTGCCCCCGATCGGGGAACATATAGTGGTCTTTAAGGTCCAAGTACCTATGTTTTGGTAAGCAGAACTGAGAGTTAAAGGATGAAAGTCGGCCATTCCTAATATCATCCTATCGGTGGTTCGCGAGTTGTTTGAGGACCGGAGCAGCTCGCGATGAAACGGTCCTAGGGTATTGGTTATCCATCCAAGGAAGAGTAAATGCGATCCTAGATGTGTGTCGTTGGCCGTTCTACCGGTATCGCCTATCGATGAGATATCGACGGGCATGCCTTACTCGAAAGTTGAATTCTAGGATCGATGGTCAAACAGACCTATGAGCGATAAACCAAACTGAACACGTATTGATGTCGGCTTTTCCTATCATTTGATGCCGCAGGTTGTTTAGGGACCGGAGCAACTTGCGGCCGAGACGGTCCCCGGGGGTTTCTTTCTCCAAGGAGTGGAAACTATTAAGCAAGAGTTGTAGCAAGATACGATCCTCTGATGTGTCGTTGGCCGTTCATGCGGTATCGCCTGTCGATGAGATATCGATGGGCATGCCTTACTCTACCGACCTTCTAATTGAGAGTATTAATCAGGGATCGATGGTCAAACAGACCTATGAGCGATAAACCAAACTGAACACGTATTGATGTCGGCATTTCCTATCATTTGTCGCAGGTTGTTTAGGGACCGGAGCAGCTTGCGACCGAGACGGTCCCCGGGGGTTTCTTTCTCCAAGGAGAAGAAACGATTAAGCAAAAGTTGTAGCAAGATACGATCCTCTGATGTGTCGTTGGCCGTTCAAGCGGTATCGCCTGTCGATGAGATATCGATGGGCATGCCTTACTCTCCCGACTGGATTACTGAGAGTTTAATCAGGGATCGATGGTCAAACAGACCAATGAGCGATAAACCAAACTGAACACATATTGATGTCGGCATTTCCTATCATTTGTCGCAGGTTGTTTAGGGACCGGAGCAGCTTGCGACCGAGACGGTCCCCGGGGGTTTCTTTCTCTAAGGAGTGGAAACGATTAAGCAAAAGTCGTAGCAATAATCGATCACCTGATGTGTCGTTGGCCGTTCTTGCGGTATCGCCTGTCGATGAGATATCGATGGGCATGCCTTACTCTCCTGACTGTTTAATTGAGAGTTATAATCAGGGATCGATGGTCAAAAAGACCTATGAGCGATAAACCAAACTGAACACGTATTGATGTCGGCATTTCCTATCATTTGTCGCAGGTTGTTTGGGGACCGGAGCAGCTTGCGACCGAGACGGTCCCTTCCCGAAAGATGGTGAACCGAGTCGTCTGGCGTAAAAACCGGACGACTCGAAAGGGCTTGACCCTTTCAAGTGAGCGATAATCACATTCTACGCTCAGTTCGACAGCTACAAGGCAATCACTCGCTAAGTTCAGAGCTAATACATGCAACACGCCGGCATTGTTTCCACCGACGCATGGATTCAAGACTGGTGCACTTATTAGTTAAACCGTTCGCCTCCGGGTGTTTCGAGTTCAAGTCTGGATGAGGATTGATCTTGCTGGTAATAGCTTGAGCCCCTGAATAAGGGGTCGAAGCGTACATCTTGAGACCATGTACAACATATTACCAAATCGGCACCATGGGTTCGGGTGCAAGTGATGTAACCGTGAAAGATGTTGAGCAGCCCAACATCGGTTTACACACGCATAATAGGAAGGCAGCGCTGTCGACTGGTCAGTCGTGTAAGAAGTGTGCATTATCGATCACAAATATATTGGTGATCTGTAGGTTGCGCATACACCATGCCCGGTGTAAAGTGCCGTGGTCCCCCCCGGGGGGCTGCATCAAACCGTTCGCCACGCGAACTACCCAATGGAACGAACTCGATGCATTTAATAAGAAGAAGAGATGATAATGAAACACGGTCGATTTAAGAGTTGAAAACGTTGAAATGCCTATAAGCAAGTCTTAAGTTGGTGGTGACCGTTACGCCCCAACAAATTGGTGCCTTACCCTACACCAAAGAGCCATTCAACATGGTTCAAGTGAGCGATAATCACATTCTACGCTCAGTTCGACAGCTGCAAGGCAATCACTCGCTAAGTTCAGAGCTAATACATGCAACATGCCGGCATTGTTTCCACCGACGCATGGATTCAAGACTGGTGCACTTATTAGTTAAACCGTTCGCCTCCGGGTGTTTCGAGTTCAAGTCTGGATGAGGATTGTTCTTGCTGGTAATAGCTTGAGCCCCTGAATAAGGGGCCGAAGCGTACATCTTGAGTAAATGTACAACATATTACCAAATCGGCACCGTGGGTTCTGGTGCAAGTGATGTAACCGTGAAAGATGTTGAGCAGCCCAACATCGGTTTACACACGCATAATAGGAAGGCAGCGCTGTCGACTGGTCAGTCGTGTAAGAAGTGTGCATTATCGATCTCCAATATATGAGCTCAGTATGACAGCCCAATTGGTAATCCTCGGGACCTCCAGAAAGGAAGCTGGATGAGGATTACCAAATCGAAAGTTGATTAGTGTAGTGGTACCACTTAGTCAACTTGTATCCCGAAAGATGGTGAACCGAGTCGTCTGGCGTAAAAACCGGACGACTCGAAAGGGCTTGACCCTTTCAAGTGAGCGATAATCACATTCTACGCTCAGTTCGACAGCTACAAGGCAATCACTCGCTATGTTCAGAGCTAATACATGCAACATGCCGGCATTGTTTCCACCGACGCATGGATTCAAGACTGGTGCACTTATTAGTTAAACCGTTCGCCTCCGGGTGTTTCGAGTTCAAGTCTGGATGAGGATTGATCTTGCTGGTAATAGCTTGAGCCCCTGAATAAGGGGTCGAAGCGTACATCTTGAGACCATGTACAACATATTACCAAATCGGCACCATGGGTTCGGGTGCAAGTGATGTAACCGTGAAAGATGTTGAGCAGCCCAACATCGGTTTACACACGCATAATAGGAAGGCAGCGCTGTCGACTGGTCAGTCGTGTAAGAAGTGTGCATTATCGATCACAAATATATTGGTGATCTGTAGGTTGCGCATACACCATGCCCGGTGTAAAGTGCCGTGGTCCCCCCCGGGGGGCTGCATCAAACCGTTCGCCACGCGAACTACCCAATGGAACGAACTCGATGCATTTAATAAGAAGAAGAGATGATAATGAAACACGGTCGATTTAAGAGTTGAAAACGTTGAAATACCTATAAGCAAGTCTTAAGTTGGTGGTGACCGTTACGCCCCAACAAATTGGTGCCTTACCCTACACCAAAGAGCCATTCAACATGGTTCAAGTGAGCGATAATCACGCTCTACGCTCAGTATGACAGCTGCAAGGCAATCACTCGCTAAGTTCAGAGCTAATACATGCAACACGCCGGCATTGTTTCCACCGACGCATGGATTCAAGACTGGTGCACTTATTAGTTAAACCGTTCGCCTCCGGGTGTTTCGAGTTCAAGTCTGGATGAGGATTGTTCTTGCTGGTAATAGCTTGAGCCCCTGAATAAGGGGCCGAAGCGTACATCTTGAGTAAATGTACAACATATTACCAAATCGGCACCGTGGGTTCTGGTGCAAGTGATGTAACCGTGAAAGATGTTGAGCAGCCCAACATCGGTTTACACACGCATAATAGGAAGGC
Organism: Anopheles funestus; assembly: GCF_943734845.2. Lineage (NCBI taxonomy): Eukaryota > Metazoa > Arthropoda > Insecta > Diptera > Culicidae > Anopheles > Anopheles funestus. The sequence continues at coordinate 213,312 of NW_026045163.1, forward strand.
AGCGCTGTCGACTGGTCAGTCGTGTAAGAAGTGTGCATTATCGATCTCCAATATATGAGCTCAGTATGACAGCCCAATTGGTAATCCTCGGGACCTCCAGAAAGGAAGCTGGATGAGGATTACCAAATCGAAAGTTGATTAGTGTAGTGGTACCACTTAGTCAACTTGTATCCCGAAAGATGGTGAACCGAGTCGTCTGGCGTAAAAACCGGACGACTCGAAAGGGCTTGACCCTTTCAAGTGAGCGATAATCACATTCTACGCTCAGTTCGACAGCTACAAGGCAATCACTCGCTATGTTCAGAGCTAATACATGCAACATGCCGGCATTGTTTCCACCGACGCATGGATTCAAGACTGGTGCACTTATTAGTTAAACCGTTCGCCTCCGGGTGTTTCGAGTTCAAGTCTGGATGAGGATTGATCTTGCTGGTAATAGCTTGAGCCCCTGAATAAGGGGTCGAAGCGTACATCTTGAGACCATGTACAACATATTACCAAATCGGCACCATGGGTTCGGGTGCAAGTGATGTAACCGTGAAAGATGTTGAGCAGCCCAACATCGGTTTACACACGCATAATAGGAAGGCAGCGCTGTCGACTGGTCAGTCGTGTAAGAAGTGTGCATTATCGATCACAAATATATTGGTGATCTGTAGGTTGCGCATACACCATGCCCGGTGTAAAGTGCCGTGGTCCCCCCCGGGGGGCTGCATCAAACCGTTCGCCACGCGAACTACCCAATGGAACGAACTCGATGCATTTAATAAGAAGAAGAGATGATAATGAAACACGGTCGATTTAAGAGTTGAAAACGTTGAAATACCTATAAGCAAGTCTTAAGTTGGTGGTGACCGTTACGCCCCAACAAATTGGTGCCTTACCCTACACCAAAGAGCCATTCAACATGGTTCAAGTGAGCGATAATCACGCTCTACGCTCAGTATGACAGCTGCAAGGCAATCACTCGCTAAGTTCAGAGCTAATACATGCAACACGCCGGCATTGTTTCCACCGACGCATGGATTCAAGACTGGTGCACTTATTAGTTAAACCGTTCGCCTCCGGGTGTTTCGAGTTCAAGTCTGGATGAGGATTGTTCTTGCTGGTAATAGCTTGAGCCCCTGAATAAGGGGCCGAAGCGTACATCTTGAGAGTAAATGTACAACATATTACCAAATCGGCACCGTGGGTTCTGGTGCAAGTGATGTAACCATGAAAGATGTTGAGCAGCCCAACATCGGTTTACACACGCATAAGGGGTTTATTGTTATCTGTAGGTTGCGCATACACCATACCCGGTGTAAAGTGCCGTGGTCCCCCAGGGGGCTGCATCAAAACGTTCGCCATGCGAACTACCCAATGGAACGAACTCGATGTATTGAAAGAGATGAACAATTAATAGCGAGAATAGGGGCCCGGAAGCAATTCCGCGGCCCTACGGTCGATTCAAGAGTTGAAACGTTGTACAATCGTGGATAGCACCTAGTGCTAATATGGTGAGAGATAATGTGTGAGGAAATTTAGTTTCCTAAAGTTTAGTTAGTGGTTTCCGTTGTGCCCTAACAAACTTAAAGTTGGTGGTGACCGTTACACCCCAACAAATTGGTGCCTTACCCAACACCAAAGAGCCATTCCATATGGTTCTAGAGAGAGAGAGTTGTGTGGAAATTTATTTCCCACTAAGCGAGTGTGTGTCTGTAGTGGAACGAATTCTGGTTGATCCTACCAGTAATATACGCTTGTCTCAAAGGTTAAGCCATGCATGTCTAAGTACAAACATAAATGAATGTGAAACCGCATAAGGCTCAGTATAACAGCTATAATTCACAAGATCATCCTACCACTAGTTACTTGGATAACTGTGGAAAATCCAGAGCTAATACATGCAACATGCCGGGACTGTTGCCCTCGCGGGTAGCTGAACTGGTGCACTTATTAGTTAAACCAATCGCCTCCGGGCGGCTTGAGTTGAAGTCTGGATAAGGACGCAGATCGTATGGTCGCTTGTCGACTGACGACAGATCTTTCAAATGTCTGCCCTATCAACTATTGATGGTAGTGTAGAGGACTACCATGGTTGCGACGGGTAACGGGGAATCAGGGTTCGATTCCGGAGAGGGAGCCTGAGAAATGGCTACCACATCCAAGGAAGGCAGCAGGCGCGTAAATTACCCAATCCCAGTACGGGGAGGTAGTGACGAGAAATAACAATATGGACCTCTCTAACGATGGTCCATAATTGGAATGAGTTGAGTATAAATCCTTCAACAAGGATCAAGTGGAGGGCAAGTCTGGTGCCAGCAGCCGCGGTAATTCCAGCTCCACTAGCGTATATTAAAGTTGTTGCGGTTAAAACGTTCGAAGTTGATTGCCCGTCCAGACACGTGACCGCCACGGGCGCCCGGTTACACGCCGGGGCCGTTCGTGCGCGCGCTCACGGCTGCGACTCACAATGGTGTACTTGGGCGTTACTCTGTGAACGAGTACCGTGCTACCGGTTAACTCCGGCACGGGCTCCTCATGGTGCTCAAGATACTCACATTTACCTTGAACAAATTAGAGTGCTCAAAGCAGGCTAAGACAAAGCGTCCGGCCCCCCCGTGGGGTTGGCGTTGGCCGAGAATAATCTTGCATGGAATAATGGAATATGACCTCGGTTTATACGATTTCGTTGGTTTGTCAGAAACCTAGAGGTAATGATTAACAGAAGTAGTTGGGGGCATTGGTATTACGGCGCGAGAGGTGAAATTCGTAGACCGTCGTAGGACCAACTGAAGCGAAAGCGTTTGCCATGGATGCTTTCTTTAATCAAGAACGAAAGTTAGAGGATCGAAGGCGATTAGATACCGCCCTAGTTCTAACCGTAAACGATGCCAATTAGCAATTGGGAGACGCTACCCCTATTCGGTGCTCTCAGTCGCTTCCGGGAAACCAAAATCGGGTTCCGGGGGAAGTATGGTTGCAAAGTTGAAACTTAAAGGAATTGACGGAAGGGCACCACAAGAAGTGGAGCTTGCGGCTTAATTTGACTCAACACGGGAAAATTTACCAGGTCCAAACTTATCGAGGTAAGACAGATTGATAGCTCTTTCTCAAATTTAAGGGTAGTGGTGCATGGCCGTTCTTAGTTCGTGGAATGATTTGTCTGGTTAATTCCGATAACGAACGTGACTCAAACATGCTAACTAGAACGCTGTCAGCAGTGCGCCTCCGGGCGCACCTGACGTTACAGCCGGGCGGCGCCTTCACGGGCGGTCGTCGGCTACGTTTGCCCTGCTTAGCGGGACAACTTGTGTTTAGCAAGCTGAGAATGAGCGATAACAGGTCCGTGATGCCCTTAGATGTTCTGGGCTGCACGCGTGCTACAATGTGGGTCGCAGCGTGTTCTCGCCAATAGGCGCCCCCATTCCGAGAGGAACGGGAAATCACTAAAATGCCCATCTAGTCGGGATTGGGGACTGCAACGGTCCCCATGAACCTGGAATTTCTAGTAAGCACTAGTCATTAGCTAGTGCTGATTACGTCCCTGCCCTTTGTACACACCGCCCGTCGCTACTACCGATGGATTATTTAGTGAGGTTTCTGGAGGCTTACCTTCCGCGGTTCCTTCGTGAGCTGCAGCTGGCATGGCTGAAGTTGACCGAACTTGATGATTTAGAGGAAGTAAAAGTCGTAACAAGGTTTCCGTAGGTGAACCTGCGGAAGGATCATTACTGATGATCGTCCGCGAGTGACCAACCATGGGCTGCCTTCGGTGTAGCTCGGTCGCTCGCTTGCTATGTGTCAGAATTTGTTGAAAGCCAACTCGTTCGTTGTACACTTTGATGGGTGACCATCACTGTGTCCCCGTGCCGAGCTAGATCTCCCCTAGCCGTAAGGCACTTGAACGCCCCTTCGACGACGAGTTGCATGTGTGTGGTATGTGTCAGAATCTGGTGAAGCTTTCTGCATGTGATGTGCCTTGTGTGGATCCGTGGCCATTGCATTGTGTCTGGTGCTTAGATACCCAGACACTTAGAACGCTTGCGCGGAAAGCAAACTCGATCGTTGTACACTTTGATGGGTGACCATCACTGTGTCTCCGTGCCGTGCTAGATCCCCCCTAGCCGTAAGGCACTTTGAACGCCCCTTCGACGACGAGTTACAAGAGTGTGGTATGTGTCAGAATCTGGTGAAGCTTTCTGCATGTGATGTGCCTTGTGTGGATCCGTGGCCATTGCATTGTGTCTGGTGTGTAGGTACCCAGACACTTAGAACGCTTGCGCGGAAAGCAAACTCGATCGTTGTACACTTTGATGGGCAACCATCACTGTGTCTCCGTGCCGTGCTAGATCTCCCCTAGCCGTAAGGCACTTTGAACGCCCCTTCGACGACGAGTTACAAGAGTGTGGTATGTGTCATAATCTGGTGAAGCTTTCTGCATGTGATGTGCCTTGTGTGGATCCGTGGCCATTGCATTGTGTCTGGTGTGTAGGTACCCAGACACTTAAGCAAACTCGATCGTTGTACACTGTGATGGGCGAGCATCACTGTGTCTCCGTGCCGTGTAAGAGCTCCCCTGGCCATCAGGCACTTGAAAGGTCCTTCGACGACGAGTTACAATAGTGGTGTGTTAGATACGTCAGGTGATGGTATCTACTGTTGTGCAATACGTATCCGGCCACGGCACGGAACGAACGGGAACTGTGGTGCAGACATACAAAGAGTTAAGCCTATTAGTCATTAACTCTAAGGACGGGGCCATGGGGCGGTACGCAAAGGATACGGATGAGCGAGTATGCAGGCCCAATACTCAATAGCTCGATCCGATCCAAGCACATGAGTTGACTGCGGCGTCAGGTTAACCAATGTGCTAGATTCTATTTGGCCAGTAGAATCTTGTGTCTTATGCGATTTGATACCAAGACACCAGAACGAAAGTTAGTTGAAGAGTTATTAAACTCTTATGAAGTATGGTTGTGCAATCACAACTTATGACTTTAACCTATAAAGTGGATATGGACTTGCAATTATAACATGGAATCTCTACACACCCCATGAGCTCGATCCAATCCACGCACACGAGTTGCCTGAGTAGCGACAGGTATACCGATGTGCAATACGTATCCGGCCACGGCACGGAACGAACGGGAACTGTGGTGCAGACATACAAAGAGTTAAGCCTACTAGTCATTAACTCTAAGGACGGGGCCATGGGGCGGTACGCAAAGGATACGGATGAGCGAGTATGCAGGCCCAATACTCAATAGCTCGATCCGATCCAAGCACATGAGTTGACTGCGGCGCCAGGTTAACCAATGTGCTAGATTCTATTTGGCCAGTAGAATCTTGTGTCTTACGCGATTTGATACCAAGACACCAGAACGAAAGTTAGTTGAAGAGTGATTAAACTCTTATGAAGAATGGTTGTGCAATCACAACTTATGACTTTAACCTATAAAGTGGATATGGACTATCAATTATAACATGGGGCACACACCATGTTCTCGATCCAATCCACGCACACGAGTTGCCTGAGTAGCGACAGGTATACCGATGTGCAATACGTATCCGGCCATAGGCACGGAACGAACAGGAACTGTGGTGCAGACATACAAGGGCCATGGGGCGGTACGCAAAGGATACGGATGAGCGAGTATGCAGGCCCAATACTCAATAGCTCGATCCGATCCAAGCACATGAGTTGACTGCGGCGTCAGGTTAACCGATGTGCTAAGAGAGTTGTTCCTGGGCCTTCAAAGTGACTTCAAAACTATCTTAGCGAATGGTGGCCATGGGCGTAGACATGAGCCACAAGTCACAAGGCCTGGGACTATTGGGTAATAAAGACAACTTAGTCAGAAAGTTAGTCTTTGGACGTACCACCGGGATTGTGTTACATTGGGAACCTTACTATAAAACCCTAGGCAGGGGATCACTCGGCTCATGGATCGATGAAGACCGCAGCTAAATGCGCGTCACAATGTGAACTGCAGGACACATGAACACCGATAAGTTGAACGCATATTGCGCGTCGGACGATTAAACCCGGCCGATGCACACATTCTTGAGTGCCTATCAATTCCTTGATATACAACAAACCAAACTTCAGGGTGGAGCGTGCCACAATAGAACACTATGGCGAGCAGCCCGTCTAGTGTCGTGGGGGAAACACGCTTCCACACTGTGCATAATGGCGTGCTCGGGACCTTTGTTGGGACCGCAGGGCGCTGAAAGTAAAGGGGTGAACCGCATAAATCGCACGCACGTAAACGCGCACACACACAAATAGAGTGAGACGTATCGTAGGATACCGCTAAGAGTACGTTGTGAAACATGGGGAAATTCAATCGAAAACCTCTTTGATGTCCAAGATTTCGTTGACCGTATCCGTCGTAATACTGGATCAACGTGCTTGGGGGAAAACGTCAAAGGGTTTTATAATAGTGGTGCATGATTAACCCATCGATGCCCGAGGGGAACATGTTGTCCAATACAATAGTGGTGCAGTTGGCTCGACATGCTCGGGGGGAGACATCGTGGGTCCAAGTCGACCAAGTCGACCGAGAGTTGTTGTTGAGAGATCGAATCAAAACGATGCCGAGCGGAACTCGTTGTCCTTATTGGAGTGATATTCGGACAACGTGCTCGGGGGGGCCATCGTTGATTCAAAAATGACCGTAAATTGCCCAATCCGTGTGTGTGTG